>NC_089806.1:72500-90000 GCF_029633855.1 Hoplias malabaricus
CCCGCTTTCGTCCGAACGATCAGGGGGGGGCCCCATCCCCATCCCGAAGGAGGGGAAAACGCGGAAAGGACATTACTCCGCGGCCCCGGCGTTATCGGCGAAGTCGGAGCGAGGGGCTGTAGCGGAACGCCCGTGTCCGGGGGCCACGTGGGGCTCCCTTCTCCGGACGGACCTACCTTCACCCTCGGGCCCTTCCAAGCCTAACCGGAGCCGGTCGCGACTCACCCACCACGCGGGGGGAAGTACACCTGACGGGCCGAGCCTTCGTACGCCCGAGAGGCCCGAAGTCGAGAGGCGAAGCTCAGGGCCGAGCAGGGAGTGGGGTCGCCCCCACTCTCGCCCGGATGAACTCGCCTCCGAGCCACGGAACCACACGAGCGCGGGCCGTCCGCCCGGCTGAATCCCCCGGGGGGGTCTTCTCGGTCCCCCGACCGTTTACCTCTCAACGGTTTCACGCTCTCTTGAACTCTCTCTTCAAAGTACTGCTTTCAACTTTCCCTCACGGTACTTTGTTCGCTATCGGTCTCGTGCCGGTATTTAGCCTTAGATGGAGTTTACCACCCACTTTGAGCTGCATTCACAAGCAACTCGACTCCGGGAAGCCCGATCTACCCGGCGGGATGCGGGACAATACCGGGCCTTCACCATCTGCGGAAGACACTTCCTTGCAAAACTTGGTCCCGCGTCCGCACCGAGACCAAACGGACTTCCGTACGCTACATTTCCCGGCCCACCCCGGTCAGGGGAAAGTGGGATTCAGCGCTGGGCTCTTCCCTCTTCGCTCGCCGCTACTAGGGGAATCCTTGTTAGTTTCTTTTCCTCCGCTTACTGATATGCTTAAGTTCAGCGGGTTGTCTCGTCTGATCTGAGGTCGCACTACGAGACTGTTTTGCGGGGCGCGGGGGGCGCGAACCCCCCGGCCGCTCGCCGTGTTACGGTACCCACTCTCCGACGGCGGCGGAGAGCCCAGCGGGGAGAGACTATGACGGATTGGACCCGGACCTAATGGCTCTCCCTACGTCCGGAGCTCTCGCCACACGTCGGGTTTAAGGCCCGAGTCTGGGTTTAGGGAGACGAAGGGCCGTCCGAGGTGGAGGCCCTGCGAACTCCCAGCCGCGGTCTAGGAAGACCGATCGATGGGTAAACCGACCCTCAGACAGGCGTGGCCGCGGGATGGACCCCCGCGGCCGCCATGTGCGTTCGAAATATCGATGATCTGTGTTCTGCAATTCACATTATTTAACGCAGGTTACCGCGTTCTTCATCGATGCACGAGCCAAGTGATCCACCGCTAAGAGTTGTATGAGGTTTGTGCCCGGCCCGTTACAGGCCGGGCGAAGGAAGCCATTCGAACACGAGACAACGTTTGACAATATTTCAAGCCGGGTGCCTTCCCCCCCGTGGAGGGGGGAAGGTCATTGAACCTGGGCGTCACCACCGGACCGAGGAGTTACGGCCCGGGGGACGATCGCCCGAGTAGGTGCCCGAGACTTACGTGGTTTAGGAGACCGGGTCTAGGCCCCACCGTTCCCGGCGAGGCCCAGGGTTTGGTTCGCTGCGTTACGGGTCCCGGTCTAAGGCATTCAGGCGTGCGCTCAAAGCCAAGCTCTCCACCCCGGAGGGTATGAGCGAGGCCCGGTGGTACGCTCCCAAGTCCCCCGCTTAGGGGAAGGCGCTGGGTAGATCCCACCTAGTCAGGACCGGCGGGCACCGGCCGTCTCCTTCGGGTGTTTAAACGCATCCGGGGTTCGTGAGGCCCCTTCAACTCGCGCACCGGCCTTAGACTATTATACGGTCCGTCTCTGCGAAGCCAACATCGGGGTATTTGCATGCGCTCTTAAGCTCCG
This sequence comes from Hoplias malabaricus, assembly GCF_029633855.1. Lineage (NCBI taxonomy): Eukaryota > Metazoa > Chordata > Actinopteri > Characiformes > Erythrinidae > Hoplias > Hoplias malabaricus. The sequence continues at coordinate 74,348 of NC_089806.1, forward strand.
CTCCAACCCCGTGAGGGGAAAGAGTTTCGCCCGGCGGTACGCTCCCGTCCACCACCACCCCCTGTGCCGGGGGGATGGGTTCAGGGAGATCCCACCGAGGCCGGCGAGCACCGGCCAACGCCCTGGGGGTGAGTAAGCCCCTTTGACTCGCGCACGCACAATCAAGCCTTCAACGATCAATGGTTGGTTTAACGACCCGGCGGGCGGCTCCGGCGCCACTCTCCCCCCCGCGAACGAGGGGGGCGGACCGGGGTACCTATGCACCTAAGGCGGTCCTCGCATAACCCCGAGTTCCGAAGCCGGCTCGCTACGTCCACCCACCCGGAGGGGGAGAGACTCACGTCGGCCGACGACGAAAGGTACGAGGCTTCTGCGGTCCATACCTTGAAGGTACCCGCCGGGGGAGGTTTGGCCTCTCGAGTCCGACTCGACAACCGGCCGTGGCCAGGTCACCGTTAATGATCCTTCCGCAGGTTCCCCTACGGAAACCTTGTTACGACTTTTACTCCCTCTAGATGCCCAGGTTCGATCGACTTCCCACCTCAACGAGGCAACCCCCCGGTAAAGGGGCACCTCGGAGATGGTCCGAGGACCTCACCAGGCCATCCAATCGGTAGTAGCGACGGGCGGTGTGTACAAAGGGCAGGGACTTAATCGACGCGGGCTGGTGACCCGCGACTACTTGGAATTCCTCGTTCAAGGGGAAAAGTTACAATCCCCTATCCCCAGCGGGGAAGGCGTTCATAGGATTGCCCAGGCCTTTCGGCATAGGATGGATGCACATGCTGAACCAGCCAGTGTAACTCACGTGCGGCCCCGGGCGTCTAAGGGCATCACAGACCTGTTATGGCCCCGAATCTCATACGGCTTTGCCTTGCCCCGGATCGCTCTAAGAAGTTCGGCCACCGACCGACGAACCCCTCGGGCCGCAAGCCCCCACAGGGACCCAAGGGAGGGCCGTGTAACTTTTTAAGGCACAGGGTCTCGTCCGTTATCGGAGTTAACCAGACGAATCGCTCCACGAACTCCCAACGGCCATGCACCACCACCCACAGAATCAAGAAAGAGCCATCAATCTGTCAATCCTTACCGTGTCCGGGCCGGGTGAGATTCCCCGTGTTGAGTCAAATTAAGCCGCAAGCTCCACTCCTGGTGGTGCCCTTCCGTCAATTCCTTTAAGTTTCAGCTTTGCAACCGTACTCCCCCCAGAGCCCAAAGACTCGTGGTTTCCCTCACGCTGCCCGGCGGGTCATGGTCGCTAGCCTCACGCCGCCGGATCGCGGGTCGGCATAGTTTACGGTCGGAACTACGACGGTATCTGATCGTCTTCGCTCCCCCGACTTTCGTTCTTGATTAATGAAAACATTCTTGGCAAATGCTTTCGCTTTCGTTCGTCCCACACCGGTCAACGAATTTCACCTCTATCGGTGTGGTACGGATGCCCCCGGCCGTCCCTCTTAATCATTGCCCTCGGTCCTTAAAACCCACGAAATAGGACCGTGGAAGCCCCGGAGCCCCACTCCGGAACGACCAGCCGTCCCGAAGGAGAGACCCCGAAGCCCCGCGGAAGGGCCCTATTCCATTATTCCTAGCTCAGTCAGACATGGCACGTGTCGGCCTGCTTTGAGCACTCTGCTTTATTCAAAGTAAACGCTCCGGACCCTCCAACCCACCGTGCACCGCAGTGAAGTACCCAGCTAAGGGCTTCTCCGCGGCCGGCGAGCAGAGGACACCGGCGGGTAGGGACCAGGTCCCAACATCCACCCAGAGACAGGGGGTCACCCCCGAAGGAGCTCCCCACGCCATCCCGGACAGTACAGGGGATCCGAGACCTGTCCCCACATCCAACTACGAGCTTTTTAACTGCAGCAACTTTAGCATACGCTATTGGAGCTGGAATTACCGCGGCTGCTGGCACCAGACTTGCCCTCCAATGGGTCATCACTCACGGACATAGATTGAGTTCATTTCGATTACGCTCCACAGGATCATAGGACCCGCATCGATATTTTTCGTCACTACCTCCCCGTGTCGGGAATGGGTAATTTGCGCGCCTGCTGCCTTCCTTGGAAGTGGTAGCCGTTTCTCAGGCTCCCTCTCCGGAATCGAACCCAGATTCCCCGTTACCCGTGGTCACCACGGTAGGCACGTAGCCTACCGTCGAAAGTTGATAGGGCAGACACTCGAATGATACGTCGCCGCCCCGGAGGGCTTAACGATCGGCCAGAGGTTATCTAGAGTCACCAAAGCGACCCGACCGGAGCCGGGAGGGTTTTTCGGTTCTGATAAATGCACGTATCCGGGGGACAGGGGCCGGGAGAGCATTTCACGCCGACCCCCAGAACCCTTCCAACGCTTCGTTTGCATGTATTAGCTCTGGAATTACCACAGTTATACCAAGTAACGTGTGGAGCGATCAAAGGAACCATAACTGATTTAATGAGCCATTCGCAGTTTCACTGTACCAAAACCCGTGTGTACTTAGACTTGCATGGCTTAATCTTTGAGACAAGCATATAATACTGGCAGGATCAACCAGACCGACCCCCCTTGGATCTCAAACCCCGGACGGGGAAAGAGAGGGGGCGCATGGAGCCCGTGAGAGTGATCTCAGGGGACACCAGCGAAGAGGATCGAACGCGACCCCGCTGTGGGGGTCTGCAATCGACTTGGCAACTTGGAAAACGTATGATTCTCGCCCGGACGGTGCAGGCTAGGGGCCGGGTCCTTCCCTCAAACGGATCCCGACCCTAAGGCACCACCGACGCGGACGTTGAACGGACCTACTGTTGGATCGACCGGCCGACTAAGTCCCCCTCGGAACCGTTCTGGACAAGCGGACATGCCTCTTACGGGCATCCACGAGCCATGGAGGCTGGGAGCACAAGGTGGGGAGGATCGCTCTAAGCACTGTATTTAGGCTTAGAAGCCTGCCCCTGGTGCTCCGCGTATACCGAGCTCGAACGGCCGTGAAGGACAGCCGTTAAGGGAAGAGAATGGAAGAGAATCCTGGCCCCCTCAAAGCGCGAGGAAGTCGGCATAGGTTTTTACGGTACGCCACCACCGGAGCCGTCTGATGTTCAGAAGACGAAGGGTTTTGCCCTCAATCTCGTAAGGTCGAGGGCTCACCACCGAACTTCCAGCCGCGGTCCTTGGTAGGACCGATACGCGGACAAGCCGCAAATCCTGGCCCCCTCGCAGTGCGAGGAGGTCGGCAAAGGTTTACGGTTTCGCCCCCCGGAGCCTACGGAAGTCTGCGTTTAAGAAGACGAAGGGTCGGATCCCGTAGGCCGACCCTGCGAACTTCCAGCCGCGGTCTGTGGAAGACCGATCCGTGTCACCTCTAATGCGCTCTTTGCCTCCGGCCGTTTCCAGCCGGGGGCCCGGTGGTGCGCTCCCACGTCCCGCTCAAAGGAGGGGAAAGGTCGGGAGATCCCACGGACCGGCGGATGACCGCCGGCCAACGCCTCGGGGGGTTACGCGGCCCCGTCGACTCGCGCACGGGCAAATTTATGGGTTTAAAAAGGGGGACAATCCTCATACGTTCGACCCCCCGGTGCCCAGGGAAGTTGACCCTCCCCGGGCAGGCATATCGAACGAATCATCGGTCGGAAAACTCTCTCTTTCGGGACGGGGGAAACCCCTCATACGCTCGACCCCCCATGCCCAGGAATGTTTTACCTTCCCAGGCATACATCGAACGAATCATCGGGGTGGACACAACGGGCTTATAACAATCGACGGGGCGGCCCGTTCCACCCGCCCCACAAGTGGGCAGATGGTCGGTGGCCTATAGACCCACAGGCAGTCCCAATACCACCGTGATACGAGATCCGGGGTTGGGACTTGACCTTAAAGGTACCCGGTCGAGGCGGACCGAGTGGAAGCCACTCGGATTTATGACAGTGGTAGGCCCCACGGACCTTGGGGACCACTCCCCATCGCTCTGCCCGGCACCTGGCTCGGAAACCGGGACTAATTTTGGCAGTAATACGCTATCGGTCTTGGTTCTCATTGGTTCATACACCCAAGATGGGCGAACGTCGAACGCGAACGGGAGCGATCAACGCCCATAACCCCTAATTATGCACGAACCGGGGGCTATATAAGGGGTCGCCTTCACTCGGAGCCGTCAGTCTCTCACCATGGATAGCTGCCCGCTTTGCGAACAAGCCATTGCTACGGATCTGACTTTCCACTTTACCATCTTCCACAGACTCGGACCGGACGACGCAGCCTTCCTCCGAGAACTGGACCGAAGCGGGGAGAATTCATCACAGCTCGACTGCCCTCTCTGCGGCCTGCCGTCTCTCTCTTCGCCGGCAGATCACCTGGGCTCGGCGCATTCCCTCAAAGGCCTCGCCCTTCGGATCGCTCTCTCTGCCGCTCGACGCCTTCGCACCATCCACCTTCTGCGTCGCTATCAACAGTCTAAGCCGCGGAACCCTCCACCGCCCTCGGGATCCCGTTCCCCGAATCCAGCCTCGCCGCCGAGACCAAGCACGCCGGGACCGAGCGCGCCGGGACCGAACACGCCGGGACCGAGCACGCCGGGACCGAACACGCCGGACCCGAACACGCCGGACCCGAACACGCCGGACCCGAACACGCCGGACCCAAGCACGCCGGACCCAAGCACGCCGGACCCAACCATGCTGTACCCAAGCTCACCGGACCCAAGCACGCCGGAGCCAACCACGCCTGATGCTTGCCCGCTCTGCGAGCAAGCCATTACGGATCTGACTTCCCATTATACCACCTTCCACCGCCTTGGATCTGCCGACATTGACTTTCTCCGGGGACTGGACCAAAGTGGGGAGAATTCGTCCCAGCTCGACTGCCCTCTCTGCGGCCTGCCGTCTCTCTCTTCGCCGGCGGATCACCTGGGCTCGGCGCATTCCCTCAAAGGCCTCGCCCTTCGGATCGCTCTCTCTGCCGCTCGACGCCTTCGCACCATCCACCTTCTGCGTCGCTATCAACAGTCTAAGCCGCGGAACCCTCCACCGCCCTCGGTATCCTGTTCCCCGAATCCAGCCTCGCCGGGCCCCAGCACGCCGGGCCCCAGCATGCCGGACCCAGCCATGCCGGGCCCAAGCACGCCGGGCCCAAGCACGCCGGGACCCAACACGCCGGACCCAGCTTCGCCGGACCCAGCCTCGCCGGACCAAGCCTCCCCGGGCCAAGCCACTACGGGCCAAGCCACGCCGGAGCCGGTCGACAGCGACTACCAACCGAGCGAGTCTTCCCCTGCCGAATCCACCTCGGACACGGATTCAGAGACCGAGCGGGCACGGCGAACCTCCCGGGGGAGGCAGCTCGTGATCCCGCATCGGTTTCGGGACACCTACGTCAGCCGTTCGGTAGACGACTTTCAGAAGTTCTACCTGCGGGTCGACGCGTCACCGAAGGACATCGAGAACTCTCGCCAGCGACGGGGCCACGTTATTCGGTTCCTGCTTCACTGCGCCCCGCCCGGCTGCCAATTCACAGACCTGTCTTTCGTCCATCACACGAACGTTCCCACTTGGGTACAGAGCCTTCAGAAACTGGGTTACGCTTCGACAACCGTTAAGTGTTACCTGCACAGCGCCAAGGCGTTCGTCTCCCACGTCGCTGCCTTCGACCCAGAGACCGCCGGGGTCAGCCCCGAAGAGCTCCAGAGGCTGAAGCTGACCTTCGCCAAGGCTCATCGGGACATCGCACGCACGATTCTGGGCCATCGCCAGCGCGTGAAGAGAGCGAAGCTGAGTCGCTTGCCGCAACCTTCGGATTTCAGGGTCTTCCTAAGCCACGCTAAGACCCGAATCCCAGAGCTCATAGACGCGGCCCGGACGGGGGACACCGCCCGCCGGTCGACGCTACGGATGCTCCAGGGGTACCTGCTCGGCCTTTTGTCTGTCTTAACCGGTCACCGGTCGGTTGTGTTTCTCAACCTGACGGTTGGAGAGTTGAGGCAAGCCAGCACCACGGATGGCACCGGCTTCGTGGTTTATGTTCGTGAACACAAGACCAACGCCTCGTTCGGGGACGCTCCGATCGGGTTGTCTGCCACAGAGCTGGCCTGGTTGACCGCACTCAGCGACTTACACGGGGCCCGGGACGGGTTCGTGTTCTTGGACAGGGGGAACCAGCTGCGCAAGCCAAACTCACTGCTTCGGATCGCGTGGACGGATGCGGGCCTCGGAGGCGCGGTGGCCTTCAACCTGATCCGCACGGCTGTTTCGAACCAAGTGAGTGTTGAACTTAATCCGACTTATGTGGGCTCTTAACCCCGGCCTTCCTACTTCTGACACCTCGCACCTCTGTTTCAGGTTTCGACTCTGCCGGCCGAAGATAGAGATCGAGTGACGACAAGCATGTGCCACTCCAACATCACTGCCCGGGCCTTCTACCGAGCCGGCCTCTCTGCGGCCGATGTGATGCGGGCTCGTGAGAACCGTCTTTCCGCCCTCGAAACGGCCTGAACCGGACCCTCTTCAAAGCGCAACCCAGCCGGGATTCACTCCGTGTTTCTGCACCCCCGTGGCTTTGATATGTTTTACTGCGAAATAAATACATTTATTTCTGAATCCCCAAACAGAGTGTTCCCGTGTGGTACTTGCTTCGGTTTGGAGATGGAGGGGGGGTGGAGATTGGGTGATCCTCCCAGAGGGAGACTTTTTACGAGGTCCGACCGGCCTTAAGACTTAAACGATCAGTGGTTATGGGTTAACTTAGTCGGCGGGCGGCCCGTTCCACCGCCCCGCTAAGGGAGCAGTGGTCGGAGGCCTATGGACCTTAGGCAGTTCACCGGGGTGGGTAAACTTACCTTTAGGCACCCGTCGCATGAATATAGGAGACCATTTGGCTTTTTTGGCCCCGGAAACCAGCCACTTCTCCGGGCATATATAGAACCAATCCCCCCCAGGGAGGGAGTTGGAACTAAAGGTCATTGAAATTAAATGGGTTTAACAGTTAACTTTGTCGGCGGGCGGCCCGTTCCACCGCCCCGCTAAGGGAGCAGTGGTCGGAGGCCTATGGACCTTAGGCAGTTCACCGGGGTGGGTAAACTTACCTTTAGGCACCCGTCGCATGAATATAGGAGACCATTTGGCTTTTTTGGCCCCGGAAACCAGCCACTTCTCCGGGCATATATAGAACCAATCCCCCCCAGGGAGGGAGTTGGAACTAAAGGTCATTGAAATTAAATGGGTTTAACAGTTAACTTTGTCGGCGGGCGGCCCGTTCCACCGCCCCGCTAAGGGAGCAGTGGTCGGAGGCCTATGGACCTTAGGCAGTTCACTGGGGGCGGTAAACTTACCTTTAGGCACCCGTCGCATGAATATAGGAGACCATTTGGCTTTTTTGGCCCCGGAAACCAGCCACTTCTCCGGGCATATATAGAATGAACCATCGGGGGCTAAGGGCAGATAGTCAAGTCAGTTATACCGATCGAACTCTCTTGAGTTTCGGCTTAAAGCTCTGGCATTTGCCGTTGGGACTTAGAGTTTTTTTTTAATAAAGAGGGGAGGCCGGGCTTACCTCCACCTTAAGCCCAGAGGGTGTCCCAGTCCTCGGGCTTGTGTATTCGCATCAACGGGGTCCATGGAAGTCATTTTAGACATCCAGAGGGGAGGCAACCCAAACCATCCCCTTAGCCCAGAGGTGTGCCACTCCTCGGGCTTGTGTATTCGCATCAACGGGGTCCATGGAAGTCATTTTTAGACCTCCAGAGGGGAGGCAACCCAAACCATCCCCTTAGCCCAGAGGTGTGCCAGTCCTCGGGCTTGTGTATTCGCATCAACGGGGTCCATGGAAGTCATTTTTAGACCTCCAGAGGGGAGGCAACCCAAACCATCCCCTTAGCCCAGAGGTGTGCCACTCCTCGGGCTTGAAACTTCGCATCACCGGGGTGTATGGAAGTCTTTGGTCCAGTTCTGCCAGTGCTCGTTGTCGAACTTAGAAATATTTCTAATTATTTTTAGACTTCCAGAGGGGAGGCCGAGCATACCAACCCCTTAGCCCAGAGGTGTGCCAGTCCTCGGGCTTCGGTATTCGCATCACCGGGGTCTACGGAGGTCTCAACTTAGGTTTTGAAAACCTCCAGAGGGGGGGCCGGATTAACCACCACCCTAGCCCAGAGGTGTGCCAGTCCTCGGGCTTCGGTATTCGCATCACCGGGGTCTACGGAGGTCTCAACTTAGGTTTTGAAAACCTCCAGAGGGGGGGCCGGATTAACCACCACCCTAGCCCAGAGGGGTGCCAGTCCTCGGGCTTCGGTATTCGCATCACCGGGGTCTACGGAGGTCTCAACTTAGGTTTTGAAAACCTCCAGAGGGGGGGCCGGATTAACCACCACCCTAGCCCAGAGGGGTGCCAGTCCTCGGGCTTCGGTATTCGCATCACCGGGGTCTATGGAGGTCTCGACTTAGGTTTTGAAAACCTCCAGAGGGTGGGGGCATATCTTATCCCCACCCTAGCCCAGAGGGGTGCCAGTCCTCGGGCTTCGGTATTCGCATCACCGGGGTCTATGGAGGTCTCGACTTAGGTTTTGAAAACCTCCAGAGGGTGGGGGCATATCTTATCCCCACCCTAGCCCAGAGGTGTGCCAGTCCTCGGGCTTCGGTATTCGCATCAACGGGGTCTACGGATGTCTCGACTTAGGTTTTGAACACATCCAGGGAAGCAGAGCGGACATTCCCATTATTTCAAGCCCATCGGGAAGCCACTCTTTTGGGCATAGCGTTTCGCATCGCTGTTACCCAAACTTACGTCTGATTTAATGCCTCCCTAATATCCCGACGGCACCAGGCTGAGAAACCATATGCCCACAGGATTTGAGGCATTGGAACCTCGTTCGCATAGCTGACAACGATGAACCTCCCTCGGACTCGCTACGAGGCTTGAGGAGGGTCCTGATTTTCTTAAAATCTCAGGTGAGGGACTTAGAAAATTTTCACTTTAAAACCACAGACCTCCAGAGGAGAGACCGGGCTTATCACAACCTTAGCCCAGAGGGCGCCACTCCTCGGGCATGTCACTTCGCATCACCGGGGTCCATGGATGTCTCGACTTAGGTTTTGAACACATCCAGAAGGGGGGGCCGGATTAACCACCACCCTTAGCCCAGAGGGGTGCCAGTCCTCGGGCTTTAAATTCGCTTCGCCGGGGTCTATGGAAGTCATTTTTAGACCTCCAGAGGGGAGGCAACCCAAACCATCCCCTTAGCCCAGAGGTGTGCCACTCCTCGGGCTTGTGTATTCGCATCACCGGGGTCCATGGAAGTCATTTTAGACATCCAGAGGGGAGGCCACCCTAACCATCCCCTTAGCCCAGAGGGGTGCCAGTCCTCGGGCTTTAAATTCGCTTCGCCGGGGTCTATGGAAGTCATTTTTAGACCTCCAGAGGGGAGGCAACCCAAACCATCCCCTTAGCCCAGAGGTGTGCCAATCCTCGGGCTTGTGTATTCGCATCACCGGGGTCCATGGAAGTCATTTTAGACATCCAGAGGGGAGGCCACCCTAACCATCCCCTTAGCCCAGAGGGGTGCCAGTCCTCGGGCTTTAAATTCGCTTCGCCGGGGTCTATGGAAGTCATTTTTAGACCTCCAGAGGGGAGGCAACCCAAACCATCCCCTTAGCCCAGAGGTGTGCCACTCCTCGGGCTTGTGTATTCGCATCACCGGGGTCCATGGAAGTCATTTTAGACATCCAGAGAGTGGGGCCGGTCTTACCACCACCCTTAAGCCCAGAGGGCGTCACTCCTCGGGCATGAAATTCGGATTACCGGGGTCTATGGATGTCTCAACTTAGGTTTTGAACACATCCAGAGGGGAGGCCACCCAAACCATCCCCTTAGCCCGGAGGTGTGCACCTCCTCGGGCTTCAAATTCGAATCACCGGGGTCCATGGAAGTCATTTTAGACATCCAGAGAGTGGGGCCGGTCTTACCACCACTCTTAGCCCAGAGGGCACCACTCCTCGGGCATGAAATTCGCATCACCGGGGTCCATGGAAGTCAGTTTAGACCTCCAGAGAGTGGGGCCGGTCTTACCACCACTCTTAAGCCCAGAGGGCGTCACTCCTCGGGCATGAAATTCGGATTACCGGGGTCTATGGATGTCTCAACTTAGGTTTTGAACACATCCAGAGGGGAGGCCACCCAAACCATCCCCTTAGCCCGGAGGTGTGCACCTCCTCGGGCATGAAATTCGCATCACCGGGGTCCATGGAAGTCAGTTTAGACCTCCAGAGAGTGGGGCCGGTCTTACCACCACCCTTAAGCCCAGAGGGCGTCACTCCTCGGGCATGGAATTCGCATCAACGGGGTCTACGGATGTCTCGACTTAGGTTTTGAACACATCCAGGGAAGCAGAGCGGACATTCCCATTATTTCAAGCCCATCGGGAAGCCACTCCTTTGGGCATAGCGTTTCGCATCGCTGTTACCCAAACTTACGTCTGATTTAATGCCTCCCTAATATCCCGACGGCACCAGGCTGAGAAACCATATGCCCACAGGATTAGAGGCGTCTGAACCCCTTTCGCATAGCCGACAACGATGAACCTCCCTCGGACTCGCTACGAGGCTTGAGGAGGGTCCTGATTCTCTTAAAATCTCAGGTGAGGGACTTAGAAAATATTCACTTTAAAACCACAGACCTCCAGAGGAGAGACCGGGCTTATCACAACCTTAGCCCAGAAGGCACCACTCTTCGGGCATGTCACTTCGCATCACCGGGGTCCATGGAAGTCTCGACTTAGGTTTTGAACGCATCCAGAGGGTGGGGGCCGGACTTACCACCACCCTTAGCCCAGAGGGCGTCACTCCTCGGGCATAAAATTCGGATAACCGGGGTCCATGGAAGTCAATTTTGACCTCCAGAGAGGGGGGGCCGGGCTTACCACCACCCTAAGCCCAGAGGGCGTCACTCCTCGGGCATGAAATACGCTACACCGGGGTCCATGGAAGTCAGTTTAGACCTCCAGAGAGGGGGGGCCGGGCTTACCACCACCCTTAGCCCAGAGGGCACCACTCCTCGGGCTTGAAATTCGCATCACCGGGGTCCATGGAAGTCTCGACTTAGGTTTTGGAAACCTCCAGAGGGGGGGCTGCACTTACCACCACCCTAAGCCCAGAGGGCGTCACTCCTCGGGCATGAAATACGCTATACCGGGGTCCATGGAAGTCCTTTTAGACCTCCAGAGAGGGGGGGCCGGGCTTACCACCACCCTTAGCCCAGAGGGCACCACTCCTCGGGCTTGAAATTCGCATCACCGGGGTCCATGGAAGTCTCGACTTAGGTTTTGGAAACCTCCAGAGGGGGGGCTGCACTTACCACCACCCTTAGCCCAGAGGTTCATCACTCCTCGGGCATGAAATTCGGATAACCGGGGTCCATGGAAGTCAATTTTGACCTCCAGAGAGGGGGGGCCGGGCTTACCACCACCCTAAGCCCAGAGGGCGTCACTCCTCGGGCATGAAATACGCTACACCGGGGTCCATGGAAGTCAGTTTAGACCTCCAGAGAGGGGGGGCCGGGCTTACCACCACCCTTAGCCCAGAGGGCACCACTCCTCGGGCTTGAAATTCGCATCACCGGGGTCCATGGAAGTCTCGACTTAGGTTTTGGAAACCTCCAGAGGGGGGGCTGCACTTACCACCACCCTAAGCCCAGAGGGCGTCACTCCTCGGGCATGAAATACGCTATACCGGGGTCCATGGAAGTCCTTTTAGACCTCCAGAGAGGGGGGGCCGGGCTTACCACCACCCTTAGCCCAGAGGGCACCACTCCTCGGGCTTGAAATTCGCATCACCGGGGTCCATGGAAGTCTCGACTTAGGTTTTGGAAACCTCCAGAGGGGGGGCTGCACTTACCACCACCCTAAGCCCAGAGGGCGTCACTCCTCGGGCATGAAATACGCTATACCGGGGTCCATGGAAGTCCTTTTAGACCTCCAGAGAGGGGGGGCCGGGCTTACCACCACCCTTAGCCCAGAGGGCACCACTCCTCGGGCTTGAAATTCGCATCACCGGGGTCCATGGAAGTCTCGACTTAGGTTTTGGAAACCTCCAGAGGGGGGGCTGCACTTACCACCACCCTTAGCCCAGAGGTTCATCACTCCTCGGGCATGAAATTCGGATAACCGGGGTCCATGGAAGTCAGTTTAGACCTCCAGAGAGTGGGGCCGGGCTTACCACCACCCTAAGCCCAGAGGGCGTCACTCCTCGGGCATGAAATTCGGACAACCGGGGTCCATGGAAGTCAGTTTAGACCTCCAGAGAGTGGGGCCGGGCTTACCACCACCCTAAGCCCAGAGGGCGTCACTCCTCGGGCATAAAATTCGGATAACCGGGGTCCATGGAAGTCAGTTTAGACCTCCAGAGAGTGGGGCCGGGCTTACCACCACCCTAAGCCCAGAGGGCGTCACTCCTCGGGCATGAAATACGCTACACCGGGGTCCATGGAAGTCTCGACTTAGGTTTTGGAGACCTCCAGAGGGGGGGCCGGGCATACCACCACCCTTAGCCCAGAGGGCGTCACTCCTCGGGCATGAAATACGCTTAACCGGGGTCCATGGAAGTCAATCTAGACCTCCAGAGAGGGGGGGCCGGGCTTACCACCACCCTTAGCCCAGAGGGCATCACTCCTCGGGCATGAAATTCGCATCACCGGGGTCCATGGAAGTCAGTTTAGACCTCCAGAGGGGGGGCTGAGCATACCACCACCCTTAGCCCAGAGGTGTGCTCCTCATCGGGCATGAAATACGCTTCACCGGGGTCCATGGAAGTCATTCGAGACCTCCAGAGGGGGGGCCGGGCATACCACCACCCTTAGCCCAGAGGTGAGTCACTCCTCGGGCATCAAATTCGCATCACCGGGGTCCATGGAAGTCAGTTTAGACCTCCAGAGGGGGGGCTGAGCATACCACCACCCTTAGCCCAGAGGTGTGCTCCTCATCGGGCATGAAATACGCTTCACCGGGGTCCATGGAAGTCATTCGAGACCTCCAGAGGGGGGGCCGGGCATACCACCACCCTTAGCCCAGAGGTGAGTCACTCCTCGGGCATCAAATTCGCATCACCGGGGTCCATGGAAGTCAGTTTAGACCTCCAGAGGGGGGGCTGAGCATACCACCACCCTTAGCCCAGAGGTGTGCTCCTCATCGGGCATGAAATACGCTTCACCGGGGTCCATGGAAGTCATTCGAGACCTCCAGAGGGGGGGCTGGGCATACCACCACCCTTAGCCCAGAGGTGAGTCACTCCTCGGGCATCAAATTCGCATCACCGGGGTCCATGGAAGTCATTTAGACCTCCAGAGAGGGGGGCCGAACCTACCAGCAACCTTAGCCCAGAGGGCGTCACTCCTCGGGCTTCAAACTCCCATCATCGGGGTTCCATGGAAGTCTCGACTTAGGTTTTGAACCGTTCCGGGGTCACCTCCAGTGAGATAACGCGGAAATCTCACTATATTCATGCCCACAGGCGAACCAGAGCCTTGGGCTTGTCATAGTTACATACGGTGTACCCAAACTTTCGTCTTTTCTAAAGGAACCCTAATGTCCTGACGGCACCGCACTGGAAACCCCCATGCCCTCTGAATTTTTACCACTCCGAGGTGCTCCGTTTTGGGCTTGCTACCTAGGGCGAAGAGGGTCAGAAATTTTTCTAAGTCCTACTTTAAAACGTCCCACTGGGAGACCACTAGGGTTAGCACTTTGCCAAAAAATCACGGCTGAATGCAATTTTCACGCCTCGCACCCTTTGTTCGTTTAGATTTAACAAAAAAATCAACCGAACCCCCTTTTTAACAACGCTTTGCCGAATTTAGCTCACTTTTCCCGGCCTGGAATATCTCACGCTTGCCCCCCACGGTACTTACCTCCGGGGAAGACACCCCCGTCGCTGCCAACACCCATGCCCGGCCCAGGCTCACCCGACTCGGCCTCGCTAGCTCCATCGCCCGCTCCAAACCTCCGGGGAGAAGACCCCCATCGCCGCCAACGCCCATGCCCGGCCCAGGCTCACCCGACTCGGCCTCGCTAGCTCCATCGCCCGCTCCAAACCTCCGGGGCTGGACCTCCACCAACCCAGCGCACCTCTCGAACCTATCCGGCCCACACTTAAGCACTCCTCCTCGGACTAAACCATTCAGCCCGCGCCGCTGGAACGAGCGCCCACTGGAAGACCTGAGCCTCAAACCCGCGCGCTTTACGGTTCTCTATCTCCCCGGGCTCGGAGCACTTTTCTCGGCCATGGGACCTCCAGGGGGGGCCCCTCTTAGCTCCGTCATCATTTCTCTAAGTCTCACTCCGCCCACTGGAAGACCCGAGCCCCAAACCCGCGCGCTTTACGGTTCTCTATCTCCCCGGGCTCGGAGCACTTTTCTCGGCCATGGGACCTCCAGGGGGGGCCCCTCTTAGCTCCGTCATCATTTCTCCAAGTCTCACTCCGCCCACTGGAAGACCCGAGCCCCAAACCCGCGCGCTTTACGGTTCTCTATCTCCCCGGGCTCGGAGCACTTTTCTCGGCCATGGGACCTCCAGGGGGGGCCCCTCTTAGCTCCGTCATCATTTCTCTAAGTCTCACTCCGCCCACTGGAAGACCCGAGCCCCAAACCCGCGCGCTTTACGGTTCTCTATCTCCCCGGGCTCGGAGCACTTTTCTCGGCCATGGGACCTCCAGGGGGGGCCCCTCTTAGCTCCGTCATCATTTCTCTAAGTCTCACTCCGCCCACTGGAAGACCCGAGCCCCAAACCCGCGCGCTTTACGGTTCTCTATCTCCCCGGGCTCGGGGCACTTTTCTCGGCCATGGGACCTCCAGGGGGGGCCCTTCATGGCTCCGTCAATATTCCTTTAAGTCTCACTCCGCCCACTGGAAGACCCGAGCCCCAAACCCGCGCGCTTTACGGTTCTCTATCACACCGGGCTCGGAGCACTTTTCTCGGCCATGGGACCTCCAGGGGGGGCCCTTCATGGCTCCGTCAATATTCCTTTAAGTCTCACTCCGCCCACTGGAAGACCCGAGCCCCAAACCCGCGCGCTTTACGGTTCTCTATCACCCCGGGCTCGGAGCACTTTTCTCGGCCATGGGACCTCCAGGGGGGGCCCTTCATGGCTCCGTCAATATTCCTTTAAGTCTCACTCCGCCCACTGGAAGACCCGAGCCCCAAACCCGCGCGCTTTACGGTTCTCTATCACCCCGGGCTCGGAGCACTTTTCTCGGCCATGGGACCTCCAGGGGGGGCCCTTCATGGCTCCGTCAATATTCCTTTAAGTCTCACTCCGCCCACTGGAAGACCCGAGCCCCAAACCCGCGCGCTTTACGGTTCTCTATCACCCCGGGCTCGGAGCACTTTTCTCGGCCATGGGACCTCCAGGGGGGGCCCTTCATGGCTCCGTCAATATTCCTTTAAGTCTCACTCCGCCCACTGGAAGACCCGAGCCCCAAACCCGCGCGCTTTACGGTTCTCTATCACCCCGGGCTCGGGGCACTTTTCTCGGCCATGGGACCTCCAGGGGAGGCCCCTCTTGGCTCCGTCAATATTCCTTTAAGTCTCATTCCGCCCACTGCCATACCCGAGGTCTTTAACCGCGGCGTTCACGGTTCTCTATCACCCCGGGCTCGGAGCACTTTTCTCGGCCATGGGACCTCCAGGGGGGGCCCCTCAT
>NC_089806.1:95000-112500 GCF_029633855.1 Hoplias malabaricus
GGTCCCGCGTCCGCACCGAGACCAAACGGACTTCCGTACGCTACATTTCCCGGCCCACCCCGGTCAGGGGAAAGTGGGATTCAGCGCTGGGCTCTTCCCTCTTCGCTCGCCGCTACTAGGGGAATCCTTGTTAGTTTCTTTTCCTCCGCTTACTGATATGCTTAAGTTCAGCGGGTTGTCTCGTCTGATCTGAGGTCGCACTACGAGACTGTTTTGCGGGGCGCGGGGGGCGCGAACCCCCCGGCCGCTCGCCGTATTACGGTACCCACTCTCCGACGGCGGCGGAGAGCCCAGCGGGGAGAGACTATGACGGATTGGACCCGGACCTAATGGCTCTCCCTACGTCCGGAGCTCTCGCCACACGTCGGGTTTAAGGCCCGAGTCTGGGTTTAGGGAGACGAAGGGCCGTCCGAGGTGGAGGCCCTGCGAACTCCCAGCCGCGGTCTAGGAAGACCGATCGATGGGTAAACCGACCCTCAGACAGGCGTGGCCGCGGGATGGACCCCCGCGGCCGCCATGTGCGTTCGAAATATCGATGATCTGTGTTCTGCAATTCACATTATTTAACGCAGGTTACCGCGTTCTTCATCGATGCACGAGCCAAGTGATCCACCGCTAAGAGTTGTATGAGGTTTGTGCCCGGCCCGTTACAGGCCGGGCGAAGGAAGCCATTCGAACACGAGACAACGTTTGACAATATTTCAAGCCGGGTGCCTTCCCCCCCGTGGAGGGGGGAAGGTCATTGAACCTGGGCGTCACCACCGGACCGAGGAGTTACGGCCCGGGGGACGATCGCCCGAGTAGGTGCCCGAGACTTACGTGGTTTAGGAGACCGGGTCTAGGCCCCACCGTTCCCGGCGAGGCCCAGGGTTTGGTTCGCTGCGTTACGGGTCCCGGTCTAAGGCATTCAGGCGTGCGCTCAAAGCCAAGCTCTCCACCCCGGAGGGTATGAGCGAGGCCCGGTGGTACGCTCCCAAGTCCCCCGCTTAGGGGAAGGCGCTGGGTAGATCCCACCTAGTCAGGACCGGCGGGCACCGGCCGTCTCCTTCGGGTGTTTAAACGCATCCGGGGTTCGTGAGGCCCCTTCAACTCGCGCACCGGCCTTAGACTATTATACGGTCCGTCTCTGCGAAGCCAACATCGGGGTATTTGCATGCGCTCTTAAGCTCCGCTCCAACCCCGTGAGGGGAAAGAGTTTCGCCCGGCGGTACGCTCCCGTCCACCACCACCCCCTGTGCCGGGGGGATGGGTTCAGGGAGATCCCACCGAGGCCGGCGAGCACCGGCCAACGCCCTGGGGGTGAGTAAGCCCCTTTGACTCGCGCACGCACAATCAAGCCTTCAACGATCAATGGTTGGTTTAACGACCCGGCGGGCGGCTCCGGCGCCACTCTCCCCCCCGCGAACGAGGGGGGCGGACCGGGGTACCTATGCACCTAAGGCGGTCCTCGCATAACCCCGAGTTCCGAAGCCGGCTCGCTACGTCCACCCACCCGGAGGGGGAGAGACTCACGTCGGCCGACGACGAAAGGTACGAGGCTTCTGCGGTCCATACCTTGAAGGTACCCGCCGGGGGAGGTTTGGCCTCTCGAGTCCGACTCGACAACCGGCCGTGGCCAGGTCACCGTTAATGATCCTTCCGCAGGTTCCCCTACGGAAACCTTGTTACGACTTTTACTCCCTCTAGATGCCCAGGTTCGATCGACTTCCCACCTCAACGAGGCAACCCCCCGGTAAAGGGGCACCTCGGAGATGGTCCGAGGACCTCACCAGGCCATCCAATCGGTAGTAGCGACGGGCGGTGTGTACAAAGGGCAGGGACTTAATCGACGCGGGCTGGTGACCCGCGACTACTTGGAATTCCTCGTTCAAGGGGAAAAGTTACAATCCCCTATCCCCAGCGGGGAAGGCGTTCATAGGATTGCCCAGGCCTTTCGGCATAGGATGGATGCACATGCTGAACCAGCCAGTGTAACTCACGTGCGGCCCCGGGCGTCTAAGGGCATCACAGACCTGTTATGGCCCCGAATCTCATACGGCTTTGCCTTGCCCCGGATCGCTCTAAGAAGTTCGGCCACCGACCGACGAACCCCTCGGGCCGCAAGCCCCCACAGGGACCCAAGGGAGGGCCGTGTAACTTTTTAAGGCACAGGGTCTCGTCCGTTATCGGAGTTAACCAGACGAATCGCTCCACGAACTCCCAACGGCCATGCACCACCACCCACAGAATCAAGAAAGAGCCATCAATCTGTCAATCCTTACCGTGTCCGGGCCGGGTGAGATTCCCCGTGTTGAGTCAAATTAAGCCGCAAGCTCCACTCCTGGTGGTGCCCTTCCGTCAATTCCTTTAAGTTTCAGCTTTGCAACCGTACTCCCCCCAGAGCCCAAAGACTCGTGGTTTCCCTCACGCTGCCCGGCGGGTCATGGTCGCTAGCCTCACGCCGCCGGATCGCGGGTCGGCATAGTTTACGGTCGGAACTACGACGGTATCTGATCGTCTTCGCTCCCCCGACTTTCGTTCTTGATTAATGAAAACATTCTTGGCAAATGCTTTCGCTTTCGTTCGTCCCACACCGGTCAACGAATTTCACCTCTATCGGTGTGGTACGGATGCCCCCGGCCGTCCCTCTTAATCATTGCCCTCGGTCCTTAAAACCCACGAAATAGGACCGTGGAAGCCCCGGAGCCCCACTCCGGAACGACCAGCCGTCCCGAAGGAGAGACCCCGAAGCCCCGCGGAAGGGCCCTATTCCATTATTCCTAGCTCAGTCAGACATGGCACGTGTCGGCCTGCTTTGAGCACTCTGCTTTATTCAAAGTAAACGCTCCGGACCCTCCAACCCACCGTGCACCGCAGTGAAGTACCCAGCTAAGGGCTTCTCCGCGGCCGGCGAGCAGAGGACACCGGCGGGTAGGGACCAGGTCCCAACATCCACCCAGAGACAGGGGGTCACCCCCGAAGGAGCTCCCCACGCCATCCCGGACAGTACAGGGGATCCGAGACCTGTCCCCACATCCAACTACGAGCTTTTTAACTGCAGCAACTTTAGCATACGCTATTGGAGCTGGAATTACCGCGGCTGCTGGCACCAGACTTGCCCTCCAATGGGTCATCACTCACGGACATAGATTGAGTTCATTTCGATTACGCTCCACAGGATCATAGGACCCGCATCGATATTTTTCGTCACTACCTCCCCGTGTCGGGAATGGGTAATTTGCGCGCCTGCTGCCTTCCTTGGAAGTGGTAGCCGTTTCTCAGGCTCCCTCTCCGGAATCGAACCCAGATTCCCCGTTACCCGTGGTCACCACGGTAGGCACGTAGCCTACCGTCGAAAGTTGATAGGGCAGACACTCGAATGATACGTCGCCGCCCCGGAGGGCTTAACGATCGGCCAGAGGTTATCTAGAGTCACCAAAGCGACCCGACCGGAGCCGGGAGGGTTTTTCGGTTCTGATAAATGCACGTATCCGGGGGACAGGGGCCGGGAGAGCATTTCACGCCGACCCCCAGAACCCTTCCAACGCTTCGTTTGCATGTATTAGCTCTGGAATTACCACAGTTATACCAAGTAACGTGTGGAGCGATCAAAGGAACCATAACTGATTTAATGAGCCATTCGCAGTTTCACTGTACCAAAACCCGTGTGTACTTAGACTTGCATGGCTTAATCTTTGAGACAAGCATATAATACTGGCAGGATCAACCAGACCGACCCCCCTTGGATCTCAAACCCCGGACGGGGAAAGAGAGGGGGCGCATGGAGCCCGTGAGAGTGATCTCAGGGGACACCAGCGAAGAGGATCGAACGCGACCCCGCTGTGGGGGTCTGCAATCGACTTGGCAACTTGGAAAACGTATGATTCTCGCCCGGACGGTGCAGGCTAGGGGCCGGGTCCTTCCCTCAAACGGATCCCGACCCTAAGGCACCACCGACGCGGACGTTGAACGGACCTACTGTTGGATCGACCGGCCGACTAAGTCCCCCTCGGAACCGTTCTGGACAAGCGGACATGCCTCTTACGGGCATCCACGAGCCATGGAGGCTGGGAGCACAAGGTGGGGAGGATCGCTCTAAGCACTGTATTTAGGCTTAGAAGCCTGCCCCTGGTGCTCCGCGTATACCGAGCTCGAACGGCCGTGAAGGACAGCCGTTAAGGGAAGAGAATGGAAGAGAATCCTGGCCCCCTCAAAGCGCGAGGAAGTCGGCATAGGTTTTTACGGTACGCCACCACCGGAGCCGTCTGATGTTCAGAAGACGAAGGGTTTTGCCCTCAATCTCGTAAGGTCGAGGGCTCACCACCGAACTTCCAGCCGCGGTCCTTGGTAGGACCGATACGCGGACAAGCCGCAAATCCTGGCCCCCTCGCAGTGCGAGGAGGTCGGCAAAGGTTTACGGTTTCGCCCCCCGGAGCCTACGGAAGTCTGCGTTTAAGAAGACGAAGGGTCGGATCCCGTAGGCCGACCCTGCGAACTTCCAGCCGCGGTCTGTGGAAGACCGATCCGTGTCACCTCTAATGCGCTCTTTGCCTCCGGCCGTTTCCAGCCGGGGGCCCGGTGGTGCGCTCCCACGTCCCGCTCAAAGGAGGGGAAAGGTCGGGAGATCCCACGGACCGGCGGATGACCGCCGGCCAACGCCTCGGGGGGTTACGCGGCCCCGTCGACTCGCGCACGGGCAAATTTATGGGTTTAAAAAGGGGGACAATCCTCATACGTTCGACCCCCCGGTGCCCAGGGAAGTTGACCCTCCCCGGGCAGGCATATCGAACGAATCATCGGTCGGAAAACTCTCTCTTTCGGGACGGGGGAAACCCCTCATACGCTCGACCCCCCATGCCCAGGAATGTTTTACCTTCCCAGGCATACATCGAACGAATCATCGGGGTGGACACAACGGGCTTATAACAATCGACGGGGCGGCCCGTTCCACCCGCCCCACAAGTGGGCAGATGGTCGGTGGCCTATAGACCCACAGGCAGTCCCAATACCACCGTGATACGAGATCCGGGGTTGGGACTTGACCTTAAAGGTACCCGGTCGAGGCGGACCGAGTGGAAGCCACTCGGATTTATGACAGTGGTAGGCCCCACGGACCTTGGGGACCACTCCCCATCGCTCTGCCCGGCACCTGGCTCGGAAACCGGGACTAATTTTGGCAGTAATACGCTATCGGTCTTGGTTCTCATTGGTTCATACACCCAAGATGGGCGAACGTCGAACGCGAACGGGAGCGATCAACGCCCATAACCCCTAATTATGCACGAACCGGGGGCTATATAAGGGGTCGCCTTCACTCGGAGCCGTCAGTCTCTCACCATGGATAGCTGCCCGCTTTGCGAACAAGCCATTGCTACGGATCTGACTTTCCACTTTACCATCTTCCACAGACTCGGACCGGACGACGCAGCCTTCCTCCGAGAACTGGACCGAAGCGGGGAGAATTCATCACAGCTCGACTGCCCTCTCTGCGGCCTGCCGTCTCTCTCTTCGCCGGCAGATCACCTGGGCTCGGCG
The DNA here is from genome assembly GCF_029633855.1 of Hoplias malabaricus. Lineage (NCBI taxonomy): Eukaryota > Metazoa > Chordata > Actinopteri > Characiformes > Erythrinidae > Hoplias > Hoplias malabaricus. The sequence goes on from NC_089806.1 coordinate 100,515, forward strand.
CATTCCCTCAAAGGCCTCGCCCTTCGGATCGCTCTCTCTGCCGCTCGACGCCTTCGCACCATCCACCTTCTGCGTCGCTATCAACAGTCTAAGCCGCGGAACCCTCCACCGCCCTCGGGATCCCGTTCCCCGAATCCAGCCTCGCCGCCGAGACCAAGCACGCCGGGACCGAGCGCGCCGGGACCGAACACGCCGGGACCGAGCACGCCGGGACCGAACACGCCGGACCCGAACACGCCGGACCCGAACACGCCGGACCCGAACACGCCGGACCCGAACACGCCGGACCCAAGCACGCCGGACCCAAGCACGCCGGACCCAACCATGCTGTACCCAAGCTCACCGGACCCAAGCACGCCGGAGCCAACCACGCCTGATGCTTGCCCGCTCTGCGAGCAAGCCATTACGGATCTGACTTCCCATTATACCACCTTCCACCGCCTTGGATCTGCCGACATTGACTTTCTCCGGGGACTGGACCAAAGTGGGGAGAATTCGTCCCAGCTCGACTGCCCTCTCTGCGGCCTGCCGTCTCTCTCTTCGCCGGCGGATCACCTGGGCTCGGCGCATTCCCTCAAAGGCCTCGCCCTTCGGATCGCTCTCTCTGCCGCTCGACGCCTTCGCACCATCCACCTTCTGCGTCGCTATCAACAGTCTAAGCCGCGGAACCCTCCACCGCCCTCGGTATCCTGTTCCCCGAATCCAGCCTCGCCGGGCCCCAGCACGCCGGGCCCCAGCATGCCGGACCCAGCCATGCCGGGCCCAAGCACGCCGGGCCCAAGCACGCCGGGACCCAACACGCCGGACCCAGCTTCGCCGGACCCAGCCTCGCCGGACCAAGCCTCCCCGGGCCAAGCCACTACGGGCCAAGCCACGCCGGAGCCGGTCGACAGCGACTACCAACCGAGCGAGTCTTCCCCTGCCGAATCCACCTCGGACACGGATTCAGAGACCGAGCGGGCACGGCGAACCTCCCGGGGGAGGCAGCTCGTGATCCCGCATCGGTTTCGGGACACCTACGTCAGCCGTTCGGTAGACGACTTTCAGAAGTTCTACCTGCGGGTCGACGCGTCACCGAAGGACATCGAGAACTCTCGCCAGCGACGGGGCCACGTTATTCGGTTCCTGCTTCACTGCGCCCCGCCCGGCTGCCAATTCACAGACCTGTCTTTCGTCCATCACACGAACGTTCCCACTTGGGTACAGAGCCTTCAGAAACTGGGTTACGCTTCGACAACCGTTAAGTGTTACCTGCACAGCGCCAAGGCGTTCGTCTCCCACGTCGCTGCCTTCGACCCAGAGACCGCCGGGGTCAGCCCCGAAGAGCTCCAGAGGCTGAAGCTGACCTTCGCCAAGGCTCATCGGGACATCGCACGCACGATTCTGGGCCATCGCCAGCGCGTGAAGAGAGCGAAGCTGAGTCGCTTGCCGCAACCTTCGGATTTCAGGGTCTTCCTAAGCCACGCTAAGACCCGAATCCCAGAGCTCATAGACGCGGCCCGGACGGGGGACACCGCCCGCCGGTCGACGCTACGGATGCTCCAGGGGTACCTGCTCGGCCTTTTGTCTGTCTTAACCGGTCACCGGTCGGTTGTGTTTCTCAACCTGACGGTTGGAGAGTTGAGGCAAGCCAGCACCACGGATGGCACCGGCTTCGTGGTTTATGTTCGTGAACACAAGACCAACGCCTCGTTCGGGGACGCTCCGATCGGGTTGTCTGCCACAGAGCTGGCCTGGTTGACCGCACTCAGCGACTTACACGGGGCCCGGGACGGGCTCGTGTTCTTGGACAGGGGGAACCAGCTGCGCAAGCCAAACTCACTGCTTCGGATCGCGTGGACGGATGCGGGCCTCGGAGGCGCGGTGGCCTTCAACCTGATCCGCACGGCTGTTTCGAACCAAGTGAGTGTTGAACTTAATCCGACTTATGTGGGCTCTTAACCCCGGCCTTCCTACTTCTGACACCTCGCACCTCTGTTTCAGGTTTCGACTCTGCCGGCCGAAGATAGAGATCGAGTGACGACAAGCATGTGCCACTCCAACATCACTGCCCGGGCCTTCTACCGAGCCGGCCTCTCTGCGGCCGATGTGATGCGGGCTCGTGAGAACCGTCTTTCCGCCCTCGAAACGGCCTGAACCGGACCCTCTTCAAAGCGCAACCCAGCCGGGATTCACTCCGTGTTTCTGCACCCCCGTGGCTTTGATATGTTTTACTGCGAAATAAATACATTTATTTCTGAATCCCCAAACAGAGTGTTCCCGTGTGGTACTTGCTTCGGTTTGGAGATGGAGGGGGGGTGGAGATTGGGTGATCCTCCCAGAGGGAGACTTTTTACGAGGTCCGACCGGCCTTAAGACTTAAACGATCAGTGGTTATGGGTTAACTTAGTCGGCGGGCGGCCCGTTCCACCGCCCCGCTAAGGGAGCAGTGGTCGGAGGCCTATGGACCTTAGGCAGTTCACCGGGGTGGGTAAACTTACCTTTAGGCACCCGTCGCATGAATATAGGAGACCATTTGGCTTTTTTGGCCCCGGAAACCAGCCACTTCTCCGGGCATATATAGAACCAATCCCCCCCAGGGAGGGAGTTGGAACTAAAGGTCATTGAAATTAAATGGGTTTAACAGTTAACTTTGTCGGCGGGCGGCCCGTTCCACCGCCCCGCTAAGGGAGCAGTGGTCGGAGGCCTATGGACCTTAGGCAGTTCACCGGGGTGGGTAAACTTACCTTTAGGCACCCGTCGCATGAATATAGGAGACCATTTGGCTTTTTTGGCCCCGGAAACCAGCCACTTCTCCGGGCATATATAGAACCAATCCCCCCCAGGGAGGGAGTTGGAACTAAAGGTCATTGAAATTAAATGGGTTTAACAGTTAACTTTGTCGGCGGGCGGCCCGTTCCACCGCCCCGCTAAGGGAGCAGTGGTCGGAGGCCTATGGACCTTAGGCAGTTCACCGGGGTGGGTAAACTTACCTTTAGGCACCCGTCGCATGAATATAGGAGACCATTTGGCTTTTTTGGCCCCGGAAACCAGCCACTTCTCCGGGCATATATAGAATGAACCATCGGGGGCTAAGGGCAGATAGTCAAGTCAGTTATACCGATCGAACTCTCTTGAGTTTCGGCTTAAAGCTCTGGCATTTGCCGTTGGGACTTAGAGTTTTTTTTTTAATAAAGAGGGGAGGCCGGGCTTACCTCCACCTTAAGCCCAGAGGGTGTCCCAGTCCTCGGGCTTGTGTATTCGCATCAACGGGGTCCATGGAAGTCATTTTAGACATCCAGAGGGGAGGCAACCCAAACCATCCCCTTAGCCCAGAGGTGTGCCACTCCTCGGGCTTGTGTATTCGCATCAACGGGGTCCATGGAAGTCATTTTTAGACCTCCAGAGGGGAGGCAACCCAAACCATCCCCTTAGCCCAGAGGTGTGCCACTCCTCGGGCTTGTGTATTCGCATCAACGGGGTCCATGGAAGTCATTTTTAGACCTCCAGAGGGGAGGCAACCCAAACCATCCCCTTAGCCCAGAGGTGTGCCAGTCCTCGGGCTTCGGTATTCGCATCACCGGGGTCTACGGAGGTCTCAACTTAGGTTTTGAACACCTCCAGAGGGGGGGCCGGATTAACCACCACCCTAGCCCAGAGGTGTGCCAGTCCTCGGGCTTCGGTATTCGCATCACCGGGGTCTACGGAGGTCTCAACTTAGGTTTTGAAAACCTCCAGAGGGGGGGCCGGATTAACCACCACCCTAGCCCAGAGGGGTGCCAGTCCTCGGGCTTCGGTATTCGCATCACCGGGGTCTATGGAGGTCTCGACTTAGGTTTTGAAAACCTCCAGAGGGTGGGGGCATATCTTATCCCCACCCTAGCCCAGAGGTGTGCCAGTCCTCGGGCTTCGGTATTCGCATCAACGGGGTCTACGGATGTCTCGACTTAGGTTTTGAACACATCCAGGGAAGCAGAGCGGACATTCCCATTATTTCAAGCCCATCGGGAAGCCACTCTTTTGGGCATAGCGTTTCGCATCGCTGTTACCCAAACTTACGTCTGATTTAATGCCTCCCTAATATCCCGACGGCACCAGGCTGAGAAACCATATGCCCACAGGATTTGAGGCATTGGAACCTCGTTCGCATAGCCGACAACGATGAACCTCCCTCGGACTCGCTACGAGGCTTGAGGAGGGTCCTGATTTTCTTAAAATCTCAGGTGAGGGACTTAGAAAATTTTCACTTTAAAACCACAGACCTCCAGAGGAGAGACCGGGCTTATCACAACCTTAGCCCAGAGGGCGCCACTCCTCGGGCATGTCACTTCGCATCACCGGGGTCCATGGATGTCTCGACTTAGGTTTTGAACACATCCAGAAGGGGGGGCCGGATTAACCACCACCCTTAGCCCAGAGGGGTGCCAGTCCTCGGGCTTTAAATTCGCTTCGCCGGGGTCTATGGAAGTCATTTTTAGACCTCCAGAGGGGAGGCAACCCAAACCATCCCCTTAGCCCAGAGGTGTGCCACTCCTCGGGCTTGTGTATTCGCATCACCGGGGTCCATGGAAGTCATTTTAGACATCCAGAGGGGAGGCCACCCTAACCATCCCCTTAGCCCAGAGGGGTGCCAGTCCTCGGGCTTTAAATTCGCTTCGCCGGGGTCTATGGAAGTCATTTTTAGACCTCCAGAGGGGAGGCAACCCAAACCATCCCCTTAGCCCAGAGGTGTGCCACTCCTCGGGCTTGTGTATTCGCATCACCGGGGTCCATGGAAGTCATTTTAGACATCCAGAGGGGAGGCCACCCTAACCATCCCCTTAGCCCAGAGGGGTGCCAGTCCTCGGGCTTTAAATTCGCTTCGCCGGGGTCTATGGAAGTCATTTTTAGACCTCCAGAGGGGAGGCAACCCAAACCATCCCCTTAGCCCAGAGGTGTGCCAGTCCTCGGGCTTTAAATACGCATCACCGGGGTCCATGGAAGTCATTTTAGACATCCAGAGGGGAGGCAACCCAAACCATCCCCTTAGCCCAGAGGTGTGCCACTCCTCGGGCTTGTGTATTCGCATCAACGGGGTCCATGGAAGTCATTTTTAGACCTCCAGAGGGGAGGCAACCCAAACCATCCCCTTAGCCCAGAGGTGTGCCACTCCTCGGGCTTGTGTATTCGCATCAACGGGGTCCATGGAAGTCATTTTTAGACCTCCAGAGGGGAGGCAACCCAAACCATCCCCTTAGCCCAGAGGTGTGCCAGTCCTCGGGCTTGTGTATTCGCATCAACGGGGTCCATGGAAGTCATTTTTGACCTCCAGAGGGGAGGCAACCCAAACCATCCCCTTAGCCCAGAGGTGTGCCAGTCCTCGGGCTTGTGTATTCGCATCAACGGGGTCCATGGAAGTCATTTTTGACCTCCAGAGGGGAGGCAACCCAAACCATCCCCTTAGCCCAGAGGTGTGCCAGTCCTCGGGCTTGTGTATTCGCATCAACGGGGTCCATGGAAGTCATTTTAGACCTCCAGAGGGGAGGCAACCCAAACCATCCCCTTAGCCCAGAGGTGTGCCACTCCTCGGGCTTGTGTATTCGCATCACCGGGGTCCATGGAAGTCAGTTTAGACCTCCAGAGAGTGGGGCCGGTCTTACCACCACCCTTAAGCCCAGAGGGCGTCACTCCTCGGGCATGGAATTCGCATCAACGGGGTCTACGGATGTCTCGACTTAGGTTTTGAACACATCCAGGGAAGCAGAGCGGACATTCCCATTATTTCAAGCCCATCGGGAAGCCACTCCTTTGGGCATAGCGTTTCGCATCGCTGTTACCCAAACTTACGTCTGATTTAATGCCTCCCTAATATCCCGACGGCACCAGGCTGAGAAACCATATGCCCACAGGATTAGAGGCGTCTGAACCCCTTTCGCATAGCCGACAACGATGAACCTCCCTCGGACTCGCTACGAGGCTTGAGGAGGGTCCTGATTCTCTTAAAATCTCAGGTGAGGGACTTAGAAAATATTCACTTTAAAACCACAGACCTCCAGAGGAGAGACCGGGCTTATCACAACCTTAGCCCAGAAGGCACCACTCTTCGGGCATGTCACTTCGCATCACCGGGGTCCATGGAAGTCTCGACTTAGGTTTTGAACGCATCCAGAGGGTGGGGGCCGGACTTACCACCACCCTTAGCCCAGAGGGCGTCACTCCTCGGGCATAAAATTCGGATAACCGGGGTCCATGGAAGTCAATTTTGACCTCCAGAGAGGGGGGGCCTGGCTTACCACCACCCTAAGCCCAGAGGGCGTCACTCCTCGGGCATGAAATACGCTATACCGGGGTCCATGGAAGTCCTTTTAGACCTCCAGAGAGGGGGGGCCGGGCTTACCACCACCCTTAGCCCAGAGGGCACCACTCCTCGGGCTTGAAATTCGCATCACCGGGGTCCATGGAAGTCTCGACTTAGGTTTTGGAAACCTCCAGAGGGGGGGCTGCACTTACCACCACCCTAAGCCCAGAGGGCGTCACTCCTCGGGCATGAAATACGCTATACCGGGGTCCATGGAAGTCCTTTTAGACCTCCAGAGAGGGGGGGCCGGGCTTACCACCACCCTTAGCCCAGAGGGCACCACTCCTCGGGCTTGAAATTCGCATCACCGGGGTCCATGGAAGTCTCGACTTAGGTTTTGGAAACCTCCAGAGGGGGGGCTGCACTTACCACCACCCTTAGCCCAGAGGTTCATCACTCCTCGGGCATGAAATTCGGATAACCGGGGTCCATGGAAGTCAGTTTAGACCTCCAGAGAGTGGGGCCGGGCTTACCACCACCCTAAGCCCAGAGGGCGTCACTCCTCGGGCATGAAATTCGGATAACCGGGGTCCATGGAAGTCAGTTTAGACCTCCAGAGAGTGGGGCCGGGCTTACCACCACCCTAAGCCCAGAGGGCGTCACTCCTCGGGCATGAAATATGCTACACCGGGGTCCATGGAAGTGATTTTAGACCTCCAGAGAGGGGGGGCCGGGCTTACCACCACCCTTAGCCCAGAGGGCGTCACTCCTCGGGCATGAAATTCGGATAACCGGGGTCCATGGAAGTCTCGACTTAGGTTTTGGAGACCTCCAGAGGGGGGGCCGGGCATACCACCACCCTTAGCCCAGAGGGCGTCACTCCTCGGGCATGAAATACGCTATACCGGGGTCCATGGAAGTCAGTTTTGACCTCCAGAGAGGGGGGGCCTGGCTTACCACCACCCTAGCCGAGAGGGCGTCACTCCTCGGGCATGAAATTCGCTTCACCGGGGTCCATGGAAGTCATTTTAGACCTCCAGAGAGGGGGGCTGCACTTACCACCACCCTTAGCCGAGAGGGCGTCACTCCTCGGGCATGAAATTCGGATCACCGGGGTCCATGGAAGTCAGTTTAGACCTCCAGAGAGTGGGGCCGGTCTTACCACCACCCTAAGCCCAGAGGGCGTCACTCCTCGGGCATGAAATTCGGATAACCGGGGTCCATGGAAGTCTCGACTTAGGTTTTGGAGACATCCAGAGGGGGGGCCGGGCTTACCACCACCCTAAGCCCAGAGGGCGTCACTCCTCGGGCATGAAATTCGGATCACCGGGGTCCATGGAAGTCAATCTAGACCTCCAGAGAGGGGGGGCCGGGCTTACCACCACCCTTAGCCCAGAGGGCATCACTCCTCGGGCATGAAATTCGGATAACCGGGGTCCATGGAAGTCTCGACTTAGGTTTTGGAGACCTCCAGAGGGGGGGCCGGGCATACCACCACCCTTAGCCCAGAGGTGAGTCACTCCTTGGGCTTTAAATTCGGATAACCGGGGTCCATGGAAGTCAGTTTAGACCTCCAGAGGGGGGGCCGAGCATACCACCACCCTTAGCCCAGAGGTGTGCTCCTCATCGGGCATGAAATACGCTTCACCGTGGTCCATGGAAGTCATTCGAGACCTCCAGAGGGGGGGCTGGGCATACCACCACCCTTAGCCCAGAGGTGAGTCACTCCTCGGGCATGAAATTCTCTTCACCGGGGTCCATGGAAGTCATTTTAGACATCCAGAGGGGGGGCCGAGCATACCACCACCCTTAGCCCAGAGGTGTGCTCCTCATTGGGCATGAAATGCGCTTCTCCGGGGTCCATGGAAGTCAGTTTAAACATCCAGAGGGGGGGCCGAGCATACCACCACCCTTAGCCCAGAGGTGTGCTCCTCATCGGGCATGAAATTCTCTTCACCGTGGTCCATGGAAGTCATTCGAGACCTCCAGAGGGGGGGCTGGGCATACCACCACCCTTAGCCCAGAGGTGAGTCACTCCTCGGGCATGAAATTCTCTTCACCGGGGTCCATGGAAGTCATTTTAGACATCCAGAGGGGGGGCCGAGCATACCACCACCCTTAGCCCAGAGGTGTGCTCCTCATTGGGCATGAAATGCGCTTCTCCGGGGTCCATGGAAGTCAGTTTAAACATCCAGAGGGGGGGCCGAGCATACCACCACCCTTAGCCCAGAGGTGTGCTCCTCATCGGGCATGAAATACGCTTCACCGGGGTCCATGGAAGTCATTCGAGACCTCCAGAGGGGGGGCTGGGCATACCACCACCCTTAGCCCAGAGGTGAGTCACTCCTCGGGCATCAAATTCGCATCACCGGGGTCCATGGAAGTCAGTTTAGACCTCCAGAGGGGGGGCTGAGCATACCACCACCCTTAGCCCAGAGGTGTGCTCCTCATCGGGCATGAAATACGCTTCACCGGGGTCCATGGAAGTCATTCGAGACCTCCAGAGGGGGGGCCGAGCATACCACCACCCTTAGCCCAGAGGTGAGTCACTCCTCGGGCATGAAATTCTCTTCACCGGGGTCCATGGAAGTCATTTTAGACATCCAGAGGGGGGGCCGAGCATACCACCACCCTTAGCCCAGAGGTGTGCTCCTCATTGGGCATGAAATGCGCTTCTCCGGGGTCCATGGAAGTCAGTTTAAACATCCAGAGGGGGGGCCGAGCATACCACCACCCTTAGCCCAGAGGTGTGCTCCTCATCGGGCATGAAATACGCTTCACCGGGGTCCATGGAAGTCATTCGAGACCTCCAGAGGGGGGGCTGGGCATACCACCACCCTTAGCCCAGAGGTGAGTCACTCCTCGGGCATCAAATTCGCATCACCGGGGTCCATGGAAGTCAGTTTAGACCTCCAGAGGGGGGGCTGAGCATACCACCACCCTTAGCCCAGAGGTGTGCTCCTCATCGGGCATGAAATACGCTTCACCGGGGTCCATGGAAGTCATTCGAGACCTCCAGAGGGGGGGCCGAGCATACCACCACCCTTAGCCCAGAGGTGAGTCACTCCTCGGGCATCAAATTCGCATCACCGGGGTCCATGGAAGTCAGTTTAGACCTCCAGAGGGGGGGCTGAGCATACCACCACCCTTAGCCCAGAGGTGTGCTCCTCCTCGGGCATCAAATTCGCATCACCGGGGTCCATGGAAGTCATTTAGACCTCCAGAGAGGGGGGCCGAACCTACCAGCAACCTTAGCCCAGAGGGCGTCACTCCTCGGGCTTCAAACTCCCATCATCGGGGTTCCATGGAAGTCTCGACTTAGGTTTTGAACCGTTCCGGGGTCACCTCCAGTGAGATAACGCGGAAATCTCACTATATTCATGCCCACAGGCGAACCAGAGCCTTGGGCTTGTCATAGTTACATACGGTGTACCCAAACTTTCGTCTTTTCTAAAGGAACCCTAATGTCCTGACGGCACCGCACTGGAAACCCCCATGCCCTCTGAATTTTTACCACTCCGAGGTGCTCCGTTTTGGGCTTGCTACCTAGGGCGAAGAGGGTCAGAAATTTTTCTAAGTCCTACTTTAAAACGTCCCACTGGGAGACCACTAGGGTTAGCACTTTGCCAAAAAATCACGGCTGAATGCAATTTTCACGCCTCGCACCCTTTGTTCGTTTAGATTTAACAAAAAAATCAACCGAACCCCCTTTTTAACAACGCTTTGCCGAATTTAGCTCACTTTTCCCGGCCTGGAATATCTCACGCTTGCCCCCCACGGTACTTACCTCCGGGGAAGACACCCCCGTCGCTGCCAACACCCATGCCCGGCCCAGGCTCACCCGACTCGGCCTCGCTAGCTCCATCGCCCGCTCCAAACCTCCGGGGAGAAGACCCCCATCGCCGCCAACGCCCATGCCCGGCCCAGGCTCACCCGACTCGGCCTCGCTAGCTCCATCGCCCGCTCCAAACCTCCGGGGCTGGACCTCCAGGAACCCAGCGCACCTCTCGAACCTATCCGGCCCACACTTAAGCACTCCTCCTCGGACTAAACCATTCAGCCCGCGCCGCTGGAACGAGCGCCCACTGGAAGACCTGAGCCTCAAACCCGCGCGCTTTACGGTTCTCTATCTCCCCGGGCTCGGAGCACTTTTCTCGGCCATGGGACCTCCAGGGGGGGCCCCTCTTAGCTCCGTCATCATTTCTCTAAGTCTCACTCCGCCCACTGGAAGACCCGAGCCCCAAACCCGCGCGCTTTACGGTTCTCTATCTCCCCGGGCTCGGGGCACTTTTCTCGGCCACGGGACCTCCAGGGGAGGCCCCTCTTGGCTCCGTCAATATTCCTTTAAGTCTCATTCCGCCCACTGGAAGACCCGAGCCCCAAACCCGCGCGCTTTACGGTTCTCTATCTCCCCGGGCTCGGGGCACTTTTCTCGGCCATGGGACCTCCAGGGGGGGCCCTTCATGGCTCCGTCAATATTCCTTTAAGTCTCACTCCGCCCACTGGAAGACCCGAGCCCCAAACCCGCGCGCTTTACGGTTCTCTATCACCCCGGGCTCGGAGCACTTTTCTCGGCCATGGGACCTCCAGGGGGGGCCCTTCATGGCTCCGTCAATATTCCTTTAAGTCTCACTCCGCCCACTGGAAGACCCGAGCCCCAAACCCGCGCGCTTTACGGTTCTCAATCACCCCGGGCTCGGAGCACTTTTCTCGGCCATGGGACCTCCAGGGGGGGCCCTTCATGGCTCCGTCAATATTCCTTTAAGTCTCACTCCGCCCACTGGAAGACCCGAGCCCCAAACCCGCGCGCTTTACGGTTCTCTATCACCCCGGGCTCGGAGCACTTTTCTCGGCCATGGGACCTCCAGGGGGGGCCCTTCATGGCTCCGTCAATATTCCTTTAAGTCTCACTCCGCCCACTGGAAGACCCGAGCCCCAAACCCGCGCGCTTTACGGTTCTCTATCACCCCGGGCTCGGAGCACTTTTCTCGGCCATGGGACCTCCAGGGGGGGCCCTTCATGGCTCCGTCAATATTCCTTTAAGTCTCACTCCGCCCACTGGAAGACCCGAGCCCCAAACCCGCGCGCTTTACGGTTCTCTATCACCCCGGGCTCGGGGCACTTTTCTCGGCCATGGGACCTCCAGGGGAGGCCCCTCTTGGCTCCGTCAATATTCCTTTAAGTCTCATTCCGCCCACTGCCATACCCGAGGTCTTTAACCGCGGCGTTCACGGTTCTCTATCACCCCGGGCTCGGAGCACTTTTCTCGGCCATGGGACCTCCAGGGGGGGCCCCTCATGGCTCCGTCAACATTCCTCTAAGTCTCATTCCGCCCACTGCCATACCCGGGCTCGGAGCATGTACTTCGGCCATGGGACCACAAGAGGGCGCCCTTCTTAAGAAATTGCTGACATCCAGGACCATTCAAGGGAGCGACCTGCCTCCCTATGCCCGCCACCGGCTCCCTCTAACCGGTGTACGGACTCTCGGGGCCCGCGCCCCCAGAGAACCAGAGTTTCAGAAATTGCACTAAGTCCAGACATCCAGGACCATTCAAGGGAGCGACCTGCCTCCCTATGCCCGCCACCGGCTCCCTCTAACCGGTGTACGGACTCTCGGGGCCCGCGCCCCCAGAGAACCAGAGTTTCAGAAATTGCACTAAGTCCAGACATCCAGGACCATTCAAGGGAGCGACCTGCCTCCCTATGCCCGCCACCGGCTCCCTCTAAC
>NC_089806.1:117500-135000 GCF_029633855.1 Hoplias malabaricus
GACTATGACGGATTGGACCCGGACCTAATGGCTCTCCCTACGTCCGGAGCTCTCGCCACACGTCGGGTTTAAGGCCCGAGTCTGGGTTTAGGGAGACGAAGGGCCGTCCGAGGTGGAGGCCCTGCGAACTCCCAGCCGCGGTCTAGGAAGACCGATCGATGGGTAAACCGACCCTCAGACAGGCGTGGCCGCGGGATGGACCCCCGCGGCCGCCATGTGCGTTCGAAATATCGATGATCTGTGTTCTGCAATTCACATTATTTAACGCAGGTTACCGCGTTCTTCATCGATGCACGAGCCAAGTGATCCACCGCTAAGAGTTGTATGAGGTTTGTGCCCGGCCCGTTACAGGCCGGGCGAAGGAAGCCATTCGAACACGAGACAACGTTTGACAATATTTCAAGCCGGGTGCCTTCCCCCCCGTGGAGGGGGGAAGGTCATTGAACCTGGGCGTCACCACCGGACCGAGGAGTTACGGCCCGGGGGACGATCGCCCGAGTAGGTGCCCGAGACTTACGTGGTTTAGGAGACCGGGTCTAGGCCCCACCGTTCCCGGCGAGGCCCAGGGTTTGGTTCGCTGCGTTACGGGTCCCGGTCTAAGGCATTCAGGCGTGCGCTCAAAGCCAAGCTCTCCACCCCGGAGGGTATGAGCGAGGCCCGGTGGTACGCTCCCAAGTCCCCCGCTTAGGGGAAGGCGCTGGGTAGATCCCACCTAGTCAGGACCGGCGGGCACCGGCCGTCTCCTTCGGGTGTTTAAACGCATCCGGGGTTCGTGAGGCCCCTTCAACTCGCGCACCGGCCTTAGACTATTATACGGTCCGTCTCTGCGAAGCCAACATCGGGGTATTTGCATGCGCTCTTAAGCTCCGCTCCAACCCCGTGAGGGGAAAGAGTTTCGCCCGGCGGTACGCTCCCGTCCACCACCACCCCCTGTGCCGGGGGGATGGGTTCAGGGAGATCCCACCGAGGCCGGCGAGCACCGGCCAACGCCCTGGGGGTGAGTAAGCCCCTTTGACTCGCGCACGCACAATCAAGCCTTCAACGATCAATGGTTGGTTTAACGACCCGGCGGGCGGCTCCGGCGCCACTCTCCCCCCCGCGAACGAGGGGGGCGGACCGGGGTACCTATGCACCTAAGGCGGTCCTCGCATAACCCCGAGTTCCGAAGCCGGCTCGCTACGTCCACCCACCCGGAGGGGGAGAGACTCACGTCGGCCGACGACGAAAGGTACGAGGCTTCTGCGGTCCATACCTTGAAGGTACCCGCCGGGGGAGGTTTGGCCTCTCGAGTCCGACTCGACAACCGGCCGTGGCCAGGTCACCGTTAATGATCCTTCCGCAGGTTCCCCTACGGAAACCTTGTTACGACTTTTACTCCCTCTAGATGCCCAGGTTCGATCGACTTCCCACCTCAACGAGGCAACCCCCCGGTAAAGGGGCACCTCGGAGATGGTCCGAGGACCTCACCAGGCCATCCAATCGGTAGTAGCGACGGGCGGTGTGTACAAAGGGCAGGGACTTAATCGACGCGGGCTGGTGACCCGCGACTACTTGGAATTCCTCGTTCAAGGGGAAAAGTTACAATCCCCTATCCCCAGCGGGGAAGGCGTTCATAGGATTGCCCAGGCCTTTCGGCATAGGATGGATGCACATGCTGAACCAGCCAGTGTAACTCACGTGCGGCCCCGGGCGTCTAAGGGCATCACAGACCTGTTATGGCCCCGAATCTCATACGGCTTTGCCTTGCCCCGGATCGCTCTAAGAAGTTCGGCCACCGACCGACGAACCCCTCGGGCCGCAAGCCCCCACAGGGACCCAAGGGAGGGCCGTGTAACTTTTTAAGGCACAGGGTCTCGTCCGTTATCGGAGTTAACCAGACGAATCGCTCCACGAACTCCCAACGGCCATGCACCACCACCCACAGAATCAAGAAAGAGCCATCAATCTGTCAATCCTTACCGTGTCCGGGCCGGGTGAGATTCCCCGTGTTGAGTCAAATTAAGCCGCAAGCTCCACTCCTGGTGGTGCCCTTCCGTCAATTCCTTTAAGTTTCAGCTTTGCAACCGTACTCCCCCCAGAGCCCAAAGACTCGTGGTTTCCCTCACGCTGCCCGGCGGGTCATGGTCGCTAGCCTCACGCCGCCGGATCGCGGGTCGGCATAGTTTACGGTCGGAACTACGACGGTATCTGATCGTCTTCGCTCCCCCGACTTTCGTTCTTGATTAATGAAAACATTCTTGGCAAATGCTTTCGCTTTCGTTCGTCCCACACCGGTCAACGAATTTCACCTCTATCGGTGTGGTACGGATGCCCCCGGCCGTCCCTCTTAATCATTGCCCTCGGTCCTTAAAACCCACGAAATAGGACCGTGGAAGCCCCGGAGCCCCACTCCGGAACGACCAGCCGTCCCGAAGGAGAGACCCCGAAGCCCCGCGGAAGGGCCCTATTCCATTATTCCTAGCTCAGTCAGACATGGCACGTGTCGGCCTGCTTTGAGCACTCTGCTTTATTCAAAGTAAACGCTCCGGACCCTCCAACCCACCGTGCACCGCAGTGAAGTACCCAGCTAAGGGCTTCTCCGCGGCCGGCGAGCAGAGGACACCGGCGGGTAGGGACCAGGTCCCAACATCCACCCAGAGACAGGGGGTCACCCCCGAAGGAGCTCCCCACGCCATCCCGGACAGTACAGGGGATCCGAGACCTGTCCCCACATCCAACTACGAGCTTTTTAACTGCAGCAACTTTAGCATACGCTATTGGAGCTGGAATTACCGCGGCTGCTGGCACCAGACTTGCCCTCCAATGGGTCATCACTCACGGACATAGATTGAGTTCATTTCGATTACGCTCCACAGGATCATAGGACCCGCATCGATATTTTTCGTCACTACCTCCCCGTGTCGGGAATGGGTAATTTGCGCGCCTGCTGCCTTCCTTGGAAGTGGTAGCCGTTTCTCAGGCTCCCTCTCCGGAATCGAACCCAGATTCCCCGTTACCCGTGGTCACCACGGTAGGCACGTAGCCTACCGTCGAAAGTTGATAGGGCAGACACTCGAATGATACGTCGCCGCCCCGGAGGGCTTAACGATCGGCCAGAGGTTATCTAGAGTCACCAAAGCGACCCGACCGGAGCCGGGAGGGTTTTTCGGTTCTGATAAATGCACGTATCCGGGGGACAGGGGCCGGGAGAGCATTTCACGCCGACCCCCAGAACCCTTCCAACGCTTCGTTTGCATGTATTAGCTCTGGAATTACCACAGTTATACCAAGTAACGTGTGGAGCGATCAAAGGAACCATAACTGATTTAATGAGCCATTCGCAGTTTCACTGTACCAAAACCCGTGTGTACTTAGACTTGCATGGCTTAATCTTTGAGACAAGCATATAATACTGGCAGGATCAACCAGACCGACCCCCCTTGGATCTCAAACCCCGGACGGGGAAAGAGAGGGGGCGCATGGAGCCCGTGAGAGTGATCTCAGGGGACACCAGCGAAGAGGATCGAACGCGACCCCGCTGTGGGGGTCTGCAATCGACTTGGCAACTTGGAAAACGTATGATTCTCGCCCGGACGGTGCAGGCTAGGGGCCGGGTCCTTCCCTCAAACGGATCCCGACCCTAAGGCACCACCGACGCGGACGTTGAACGGACCTACTGTTGGATCGACCGGCCGACTAAGTCCCCCTCGGAACCGTTCTGGACAAGCGGACATGCCTCTTACGGGCATCCACGAGCCATGGAGGCTGGGAGCACAAGGTGGGGAGGATCGCTCTAAGCACTGTATTTAGGCTTAGAAGCCTGCCCCTGGTGCTCCGCGTATACCGAGCTCGAACGGCCGTGAAGGACAGCCGTTAAGGGAAGAGAATGGAAGAGAATCCTGGCCCCCTCAAAGCGCGAGGAAGTCGGCATAGGTTTTTACGGTACGCCACCACCGGAGCCGTCTGATGTTCAGAAGACGAAGGGTTTTGCCCTCAATCTCGTAAGGTCGAGGGCTCACCACCGAACTTCCAGCCGCGGTCCTTGGTAGGACCGATACGCGGACAAGCCGCAAATCCTGGCCCCCTCGCAGTGCGAGGAGGTCGGCAAAGGTTTACGGTTTCGCCCCCCGGAGCCTACGGAAGTCTGCGTTTAAGAAGACGAAGGGTCGGATCCCGTAGGCCGACCCTGCGAACTTCCAGCCGCGGTCTGTGGAAGACCGATCCGTGTCACCTCTAATGCGCTCTTTGCCTCCGGCCGTTTCCAGCCGGGGGCCCGGTGGTGCGCTCCCACGTCCCGCTCAAAGGAGGGGAAAGGTCGGGAGATCCCACGGACCGGCGGATGACCGCCGGCCAACGCCTCGGGGGGTTACGCGGCCCCGTCGACTCGCGCACGGGCAAATTTATGGGTTTAAAAAGGGGGACAATCCTCATACGTTCGACCCCCCGGTGCCCAGGGAAGTTGACCCTCCCCGGGCAGGCATATCGAACGAATCATCGGTCGGAAAACTCTCTCTTTCGGGACGGGGGAAACCCCTCATACGCTCGACCCCCCATGCCCAGGAATGTTTTACCTTCCCAGGCATACATCGAACGAATCATCGGGGTGGACACAACGGGCTTATAACAATCGACGGGGCGGCCCGTTCCACCCGCCCCACAAGTGGGCAGATGGTCGGTGGCCTATAGACCCACAGGCAGTCCCAATACCACCGTGATACGAGATCCGGGGTTGGGACTTGACCTTAAAGGTACCCGGTCGAGGCGGACCGAGTGGAAGCCACTCGGATTTATGACAGTGGTAGGCCCCACGGACCTTGGGGACCACTCCCCATCGCTCTGCCCGGCACCTGGCTCGGAAACCGGGACTAATTTTGGCAGTAATACGCTATCGGTCTTGGTTCTCATTGGTTCATACACCCAAGATGGGCGAACGTCGAACGCGAACGGGAGCGATCAACGCCCATAACCCCTAATTATGCACGAACCGGGGGCTATATAAGGGGTCGCCTTCACTCGGAGCCGTCAGTCTCTCACCATGGATAGCTGCCCGCTTTGCGAACAAGCCATTGCTACGGATCTGACTTTCCACTTTACCATCTTCCACAGACTCGGACCGGACGACGCAGCCTTCCTCCGAGAACTGGACCGAAGCGGGGAGAATTCATCACAGCTCGACTGCCCTCTCTGCGGCCTGCCGTCTCTCTCTTCGCCGGCAGATCACCTGGGCTCGGCGCATTCCCTCAAAGGCCTCGCCCTTCGGATCGCTCTCTCTGCCGCTCGACGCCTTCGCACCCTCCACTTTCTGCGTCGCTATCAACAGTCTAAGCCGCGGAACCCTCCACCGCCCTCGGGATCCCGTTCCCCGAATCCAGCCTCGCCGCCGGGACCAAGCACGCCGGGACCGAGCGCGCCGGGACCGAACACGCCGGGACCGAGCACGCCGGGACCGAGCACGCCGGGACCGAACACGCCGGACCCGAACACGCCGGACCCGAACACGCCGGACCCAAGCACGCCGGACCCAAGCACGCCGGACCCAACCATGCTGTACCCAAGCTCACCGGACCCAAGCACGCCGGAGCCAACCACGCCTGATGCTTGCCCGCTCTGCGAGCAAGCCATTACGGATCTGACTTCCCATTATACCACCTTCCACCGCCTTGGATCTGCCGACATTGACTTTCTCCGGGGACTGGACCAAAGTGGGGAGAATTCGTCCCAGCTCGACTGCCCTCTCTGCGGCCTGCCGTCTCTCTCTTCGCCGGCGGATCACCTGGGCTCGGCGCATTCCCTCAAAGGCCTCGCCCTTCGGATCGCTCTCTCTGCCGCTCGACGCCTTCGCACCATCCACCTTCTGCGTCGCTATCAACAGTCTAAGCCGCGGAACCCTCCACCGCCCTCGGTATCCTGTTCCCCGAATCCAGCCTCGCCGGGCCCCAGCACGCCGGGCCCCAGCATGCCGGACCCAGCCATGCCGGGCCCAAGCACGCCGGGCCCAAGCACGCCGGGACCCAACACGCCGGACCCAGCTTCGCCGGACCCAGCCTCGCCGGACCAAGCCTCCCCGGGCCAAGCCACTACGGGCCAAGCCACGCCGGAGCCGGTCGACAGCGACTACCAACCGAGCGAGTCTTCCCCTGCCGAATCCACCTCGGACACGGATTCAGAGACCGAGCGGGCACGGCGAACCTCCCGGGGGAGGCAGCTCGTGATCCCGCATCGGTTTCGGGACACCTACGTCAGCCGTTCGGTAGACGACTTTCAGAAGTTCTACCTGCGGGTCGACGCGTCACCGAAGGACATCGAGAACTCTCGCCAGCGACGGGGCCACGTTATTCGGTTCCTGCTTCACTGCGCCCCGCCCGGCTGCCAATTCACAGACCTGTCTTTCGTCCATCACACGAACGTTCCCACTTGGGTACAGAGCCTTCAGAAACTGGGTTACGCTTCGACAACCGTTAAGTGTTACCTGCACAGCGCCAAGGCGTTCGTCTCCCACGTCGCTGCCTTCGACCCAGAGACCGCCGGGGTCAGCCCCGAAGAGCTCCAGAGGCTGAAGCTGACCTTCGCCAAGGCTCATCGGGACATCGCACGCACGATTCTGGGCCATCGCCAGCGCGTGAAGAGAGCGAAGCTGAGTCGCTTGCCGCAACCTTCGGATTTCAGGGTCTTCCTAAGCCACGCTAAGACCCGAATCCCAGAGCTCATAGACGCGGCCCGGACGGGGGACACCGCCCGCCGGTCGACGCTACGGATGCTCCAGGGGTACCTGCTCGGCCTTTTGTCTGTCTTAACCGGTCACCGGTCGGTTGTGTTTCTCAACCTGACGGTTGGAGAGTTGAGGCAAGCCAGCACCACGGATGGCACCGGCTTCGTGGTTTATGTTCGTGAACACAAGACCAACGCCTCGTTCGGGGACGCTCCGATCGGGTTGTCTGCCACAGAGCTGGCCTGGTTGACCGCACTCAGCGACTTACACGGGGCCCGGGACGGGTTCGTGTTCTTGGACAGGGGGAACCAGCTGCGCAAGCCAAACTCACTGCTTCGGATCGCGTGGACGGATGCGGGCCTCGGAGGCGCGGTGGCCTTCAACCTGATCCGCACGGCTGTTTCGAACCAAGTGAGTGTTGAACTTAATCCGACTTATGTGGGCTCTTAACCCCGGCCTTCCTACTTCTGACACCTCGCACCTCTGTTTCAGGTTTCGACTCTGCCGGCCGAAGATAGAGATCGAGTGACGACAAGCATGTGCCACTCCAACATCACTGCCCGGGCCTTCTACCGAGCCGGCCTCTCTGCGGCCGATGTGATGCGGGCTCGTGAGAACCGTCTTTCCGCCCTCGAAACGGCCTGAACCGGACCCTCTTCAAAGCGCAACCCAGCCGGGATTCACTCCGTGTTTCTGCACCCCCGTGGCTTTGATATGTTTTACTGCGAAATAAATACATTTATTTCTGAATCCCCAAACAGAGTGTTCCCGTGTGGTACTTGCTTCGGTTTGGAGATGGAGGGGGGGTGGAGATTGGGTGATCCTCCCAGAGGGAGACTTTTTACGAGGTCCGACCGGCCTTAAGACTTAAACGATCAGTGGTTATGGGTTAACTTAGTCGGCGGGCGGCCCGTTCCACCGCCCCGCTAAGGGAGCAGTGGTCGGAGGCCTATGGACCTTAGGCAGTTCACCGGGGTGGGTAAACTTACCTTTAGGCACCCGTCGCATGAATATAGGAGACCATTTGGCTTTTTTGGCCCCGGAAACCAGCCACTTCTCCGGGCATATATAGAACCAATCCCCCCCAGGGAGGGAGTTGGAACTAAAGGTCATTGAAATTAAATGGGTTTAACAGTTAACTTTGTCGGCGGGCGGCCCGTTCCACCGCCCCGCTAAGGGAGCAGTGGTCGGAGGCCTATGGACCTTAGGCAGTTCACCGGGGTGGGTAAACTTACCTTTAGGCACCCGTCGCATGAATATAGGAGACCATTTGGCTTTTTTGGCCCCGGAAACCAGCCACTTCTCCGGGCATATATAGAACCAATCCCCCCCAGGGAGGGAGTTGGAACTAAAGGTCATTGAAATTAAATGGGTTTAACAGTTAACTTTGTCGGCGGGCGGCCCGTTCCACCGCCCCGCTAAGGGAGCAGTGGTCGGAGGCCTATGGACCTTAGGCAGTTCACCGGGGTGGGTAAACTTACCTTTAGGCACCCGTCGCATGAATATAGGAGACCATTTGGCTTTTTTGGCCCCGGAAACCAGCCACTTCTCCGGGCATATATAGAACCAATCCCCCCCAGGGAGGGAGTTGGAACTAAAGGTCATTGAAATTAAATGGGTTTAACAGTTAACTTTGTCGGCGGGCGGCCCGTTCCACCGCCCCGCTAAGGGAGCAGTGGTCGGAGGCCTATGGACCTTAGGCAGTTCACTGGGGGCGGTAAACTTACCTTTAGGCACCCGTCGCATGAATATAGGAGACCATTTGGCTTTTTTGGCCCCGGAAACCAGCCACTTCTCCGGGCATATATAGAATGAACCATCGGGGGCTAAGGGCAGATAGTCAAGTCAGTTATACCGATCGAACTCTCTTGAGTTTCGGCTTAAAGCTCTGGCATTTGCCGTTGGGACTTAGAGTTTTTTTTTAATAAAGAGGGGAGGCCGGGCTTACCTCCACCTTAAGCCCAGAGGGTGTCCCAGTCCTCGGGCTTGTGTATTCGCATCAACGGGGTCCATGGAAGTCATTTTAGACATCCAGAGGGGAGGCAACCCAAACCATCCCCTTAGCCCAGAGGTGTGCCACTCCTCGGGCTTGTGTATTCGCATCAACGGGGTCCATGGAAGTCATTTTTAGACCTCCAGAGGGGAGGCAACCCAAACCATCCCCTTAGCCCAGAGGTGTGCCAGTCCTCGGGCTTGTGTATTCGCATCAACGGGGTCCATGGAAGTCATTTTTAGACCTCCAGAGGGGAGGCAACCCAAACCATCCCCTTAGCCCAGAGGTGTGCCACTCCTCGGGCTTGAAACTTCGCATCACCGGGGTGTATGGAAGTCTTTGGTCCAGTTCTGCCAGTGCTCGTTGTCGAACTTAGAAATATTTCTAATTATTTTTAGACTTCCAGAGGGGAGGCCGAGCATACCAACCCCTTAGCCCAGAGGTGTGCCAGTCCTCGGGCTTCGGTATTCGCATCACCGGGGTCTACGGAGGTCTCAACTTAGGTTTTGAAAACCTCCAGAGGGGGGGCCGGATTAACCACCACCCTAGCCCAGAGGTGTGCCAGTCCTCGGGCTTCGGTATTCGCATCACCGGGGTCTACGGAGGTCTCAACTTAGGTTTTGAAAACCTCCAGAGGGGGGGCCGGATTAACCACCACCCTAGCCCAGAGGGGTGCCAGTCCTCGGGCTTCGGTATTCGCATCACCGGGGTCTACGGAGGTCTCAACTTAGGTTTTGAAAACCTCCAGAGGGGGGGCCGGATTAACCACCACCCTAGCCCAGAGGGGTGCCAGTCCTCGGGCTTCGGTATTCGCATCACCGGGGTCTATGGAGGTCTCGACTTAGGTTTTGAAAACCTCCAGAGGGTGGGGGCATATCTTATCCCCACCCTAGCCCAGAGGGGTGCCAGTCCTCGGGCTTCGGTATTCGCATCACCGGGGTCTATGGAGGTCTCGACTTAGGTTTTGAAAACCTCCAGAGGGTGGGGGCATATCTTATCCCCACCCTAGCCCAGAGGTGTGCCAGTCCTCGGGCTTCGGTATTCGCATCAACGGGGTCTACGGATGTCTCGACTTAGGTTTTGAACACATCCAGGGAAGCAGAGCGGACATTCCCATTATTTCAAGCCCATCGGGAAGCCACTCTTTTGGGCATAGCGTTTCGCATCGCTGTTACCCAAACTTACGTCTGATTTAATGCCTCCCTAATATCCCGACGGCACCAGGCTGAGAAACCATATGCCCACAGGATTTGAGGCATTGGAACCTCGTTCGCATAGCTGACAACGATGAACCTCCCTCGGACTCGCTACGAGGCTTGAGGAGGGTCCTGATTTTCTTAAAATCTCAGGTGAGGGACTTAGAAAATTTTCACTTTAAAACCACAGACCTCCAGAGGAGAGACCGGGCTTATCACAACCTTAGCCCAGAGGGCGCCACTCCTCGGGCATGTCACTTCGCATCACCGGGGTCCATGGATGTCTCGACTTAGGTTTTGAACACATCCAGAAGGGGGGGCCGGATTAACCACCACCCTTAGCCCAGAGGGGTGCCAGTCCTCGGGCTTTAAATTCGCTTCGCCGGGGTCTATGGAAGTCATTTTTAGACCTCCAGAGGGGAGGCAACCCAAACCATCCCCTTAGCCCAGAGGTGTGCCACTCCTCGGGCTTGTGTATTCGCATCACCGGGGTCCATGGAAGTCATTTTAGACATCCAGAGGGGAGGCCACCCTAACCATCCCCTTAGCCCAGAGGGGTGCCAGTCCTCGGGCTTTAAATTCGCTTCGCCGGGGTCTATGGAAGTCATTTTTAGACCTCCAGAGGGGAGGCAACCCAAACCATCCCCTTAGCCCAGAGGTGTGCCAGTCCTCGGGCTTTAAATACGCATCACCGGGGTCCATGGAAGTCATTTTAGACCTCCAGAGGGGAGGCAACCCAAACCATCCCCTTAGCCCAGAGGTGTGCCAGTCCTCGGGCTTGTGTATTCGCATCAACGGGGTCCATGGAAGTCATTTTTGACCTCCAGAGGGGAGGCAACCCAAACCATCCCCTTAGCCCAGAGGTGTGCCAGTCCTCGGGCTTGTGTATTCGCATCAACGGGGTCCATGGAAGTCATTTTTGACCTCCAGAGGGGAGGCAACCCAAACCATCCCCTTAGCCCAGAGGTGTGCCAGTCCTCGGGCTTGTGTATTCGCATCAACGGGGTCCATGGAAGTCATTTTTGACCTCCAGAGGGGAGGCAACCCAAACCATCCCCTTAGCCCAGAGGTGTGCCAGTCCTCGGGCTTGTGTATTCGCATCAACGGGGTCCATGGAAGTCATTTTTGACCTCCAGAGGGGAGGCAACCCAAACCATCCCCTTAGCCCAGAGGTGTGCCAGTCCTCGGGCTTGTGTATTCGCATCAACGGGGTCCATGGAAGTCATTTTAGACCTCCAGAGGGGAGGCAACCCAAACCATCCCCTTAGCCCAGAGGTGTGCCACTCCTCGGGCTTGTGTATTCGCATCACCGGGGTCCATGGAAGTCATTTTAGACCTCCAGAGAGTGGGGCCGGTCTTACCACCACTCTTAGCCCAGAGGGCGTCACTCCTCGGGCATGAAATTCGGATAACCGGGGTCCATGGATGTCTCAACTTAGGTTTTGAACACATCCAGAGGGGAGGCCACCCAAACCATCCCCTTAGCCCGGAGGTGTGCACCTCCTCGGGCTTGAAATTCGAATCACCGGGGTCCATGGAAGTCATTTTAGACATCCAGAGAGTGGGGCCGGTCTTACCACCACTCTTAGCCCAGAGGGCACCACTCCTCGGGCATGAAATTCGCATCACCGGGGTCCATGGAAGTCAGTTTAGACCTCCAGAGAGTGGGGCCGGTCTTACCACCACCCTTAAGCCCAGAGGGCGTCACTCCTCGGGCATGGAATTCGCATCAACGGGGTCTACGGATGTCTCGACTTAGGTTTTGAACACATCCAGGGAAGCAGAGCGGACATTCCCATTATTTCAAGCCCATCGGGAAGCCACTCCTTTGGGCATAGCGTTTCGCATCGCTGTTACCCAAACTTACGTCTGATTTAATGCCTCCCTAATATCCCGACGGCACCAGGCTGAGAAACCATATGCCCACAGGATTAGAGGCGTCTGAACCCCTTTCGCATAGCCGACAACGATGAACCTCCCTCGGACTCGCTACGAGGCTTGAGGAGGGTCCTGATTCTCTTAAAATCTCAGGTGAGGGACTTAGAAAATATTCACTTTAAAACCACAGACCTCCAGAGGAGAGACCGGGCTTATCACAACCTTAGCCCAGAAGGCACCACTCTTCGGGCATGTCACTTCGCATCACCGGGGTCCATGGAAGTCTCGACTTAGGTTTTGAACGCATCCAGAGGGTGGGGGCCGGACTTACCACCACCCTTAGCCCAGAGGGCGTCACTCCTCGGGCATAAAATTCGGATAACCGGGGTCCATGCAAGTCAATTTTGACCTCCAGAGAGGGGGGGCCGGGCTTACCACCACCCTAAGCCCAGAGGGCGTCACTCCTCGGGCATGAAATACGCTACACCGGGGTCCATGGAAGTCAGTTTAGACCTCCAGAGAGGGGGGGCCGGGCTTACCACCACCCTTAGCCCAGAGGGCACCACTCCTCGGGCTTGAAATTCGCATCACCGGGGTCCATGGAAGTCTCGACTTAGGTTTTGGAAACCTCCAGAGGGGGGGCTGCACTTACCACCACCCTAAGCCCAGAGGGCGTCACTCCTCGGGCATGAAATACGCTATACCGGGGTCCATGGAAGTCCTTTTAGACCTCCAGAGAGGGGGGGCCGGGCTTACCACCACCCTTAGCCCAGAGGGCACCACTCCTCGGGCTTGAAATTCGCATCACCGGGGTCCATGGAAGTCTCGACTTAGGTTTTGGAAACCTCCAGAGGGGGGGCTGCACTTACCACCACCCTTAGCCCAGAGGTTCATCACTCCTCGGGCATGAAATTCGGATAACCGGGGTCCATGGAAGTCAATTTTGACCTCCAGAGAGGGGGGGCCGGGCTTACCACCACCCTAAGCCCAGAGGGCGTCACTCCTCGGGCATGAAATACGCTACACCGGGGTCCATGGAAGTCAGTTTAGACCTCCAGAGAGGGGGGGCCGGGCTTACCACCACCCTTAGCCCAGAGGGCACCACTCCTCGGGCTTGAAATTCGCATCACCGGGGTCCATGGAAGTCTCGACTTAGGTTTTGGAAACCTCCAGAGGGGGGGCTGCACTTACCACCACCCTAAGCCCAGAGGGCGTCACTCCTCGGGCATGAAATACGCTATACCGGGGTCCATGGAAGTCCTTTTAGACCTCCAGAGAGGGGGGGCCGGGCTTACCACCACCCTTAGCCCAGAGGGCACCACTCCTCGGGCTTGAAATTCGCATCACCGGGGTCCATGGAAGTCTCGACTTAGGTTTTGGAAACCTCCAGAGGGGGGGCTGCACTTACCACCACCCTAAGCCCAGAGGGCGTCACTCCTCGGGCATGAAATACGCTATACCGGGGTCCATGGAAGTCCTTTTAGACCTCCAGAGAGGGGGGGCCGGGCTTACCACCACCCTTAGCCCAGAGGGCACCACTCCTCGGGCTTGAAATTCGCATCACCGGGGTCCATGGAAGTCTCGACTTAGGTTTTGGAAACCTCCAGAGGGGGGGCTGCACTTACCACCACCCTTAGCCCAGAGGTTCATCACTCCTCGGGCATGAAATTCGGATAACCGGGGTCCATGGAAGTCAGTTTAGACCTCCAGAGAGTGGGGCCGGGCTTACCACCACCCTAAGCCCAGAGGGCGTCACTCCTCGGGCATGAAATTCGGACAACCGGGGTCCATGGAAGTCAGTTTAGACCTCCAGAGAGTGGGGCCGGGCTTACCACCACCCTAAGCCCAGAGGGCGTCACTCCTCGGGCATAAAATTCGGATAACCGGGGTCCATGGAAGTCAGTTTAGACCTCCAGAGAGTGGGGCCGGGCTTACCACCACCCTAAGCCCAGAGGGCGTCACTCCTCGGGCATGAAATACGCTACACCGGGGTCCATGGAAGTCTCGACTTAGGTTTTGGAGACCTCCAGAGGGGGGGCCGGGCATACCACCACCCTTAGCCCAGAGGGCGTCACTCCTCGGGCATGAAATACGCTTAACCGGGGTCCATGGAAGTCAATCTAGACCTCCAGAGAGGGGGGGCCGGGCTTACCACCACCCTTAGCCCAGAGGGCATCACTCCTCGGGCATGAAATTCGCATCACCGGGGTCCATGGAAGTCAGTTTAGACCTCCAGAGGGGGGGCTGAGCATACCACCACCCTTAGCCCAGAGGTGTGCTCCTCATCGGGCATGAAATACGCTTCACCGGGGTCCATGGAAGTCATTCGAGACCTCCAGAGGGGGGGCCGGGCATACCACCACCCTTAGCCCAGAGGTGAGTCACTCCTCGGGCATCAAATTCGCATCACCGGGGTCCATGGAAGTCAGTTTAGACCTCCAGAGGGGGGGCTGAGCATACCACCACCCTTAGCCCAGAGGTGTGCTCCTCATCGGGCATGAAATACGCTTCACCGGGGTCCATGGAAGTCATTCGAGACCTCCAGAGGGGGGGCCGGGCATACCACCACCCTTAGCCCAGAGGTGAGTCACTCCTCGGGCATCAAATTCGCATCACCGGGGTCCATGGAAGTCAGTTTAGACCTCCAGAGGGGGGGCTGAGCATACCACCACCCTTAGCCCAGAGGTGTGCTCCTCATCGGGCATGAAATACGCTTCACCGGGGTCCATGGAAGTCATTCGAGACCTCCAGAGGGGGGGCTGGGCATACCACCACCCTTAGCCCAGAGGTGAGTCACTCCTCGGGCATCAAATTCGCATCACCGGGGTCCATGGAAGTCATTTAGACCTCCAGAGAGGGGGGCCGAACCTACCAGCAACCTTAGCCCAGAGGGCGTCACTCCTCGGGCTTCAAACTCCCATCATCGGGGTTCCATGGAAGTCTCGACTTAGGTTTTGAACCGTTCCGGGGTCACCTCCAGTGAGATAACGCGGAAATCTCACTATATTCATGCCCACAGGCGAACCAGAGCCTTGGGCTTGTCATAGTTACATACGGTGTACCCAAACTTTCGTCTTTTCTAAAGGAACCCTAATGTCCTGACGGCACCGCACTGGAAACCCCCATGCCCTCTGAATTTTTACCACTCCGAGGTGCTCCGTTTTGGGCTTGCTACCTAGGGCGAAGAGGGTCAGAAATTTTTCTAAGTCCTACTTTAAAACGTCCCACTGGGAGACCACTAGGGTTAGCACTTTGCCAAAAAATCACGGCTGAATGCAATTTTCACGCCTCGCACCCTTTGTTCGTTTAGATTTAACAAAAAAATCAACCGAACCCCCTTTTTAACAACGCTTTGCCGAATTTAGCTCACTTTTCCCGGCCTGGAATATCTCACGCTTGCCCCCCACGGTACTTACCTCCGGGGAAGACACCCCCGTCGCTGCCAACACCCATGCCCGGCCCAGGCTCACCCGACTCGGCCTCGCTAGCTCCATCGCCCGCTCCAAACCTCCGGGGAGAAGACCCCCATCGCCGCCAACGCCCATGCCCGGCCCAGGCTCACCCGACTCGGCCTCGCTAGCTCCATCGCCCGCTCCAAACCTCCGGGGCTGGACCTCCACCAACCCAGCGCACCTCTCGAACCTATCCGGCCCACACTTAAGCACTCCTCCTCGGACTAAACCATTCAGCCCGCGCCGCTGGAACGAGCGCCCACTGGAAGACCTGAGCCTCAAACCCGCGCGCTTTACGGTTCTCTATCTCCCCGGGCTCGGAGCACTTTTCTCGGCCATGGGACCTCCAGGGGGGGCCCCTCTTAGCTCCGTCATCATTTCTCTAAGTCTCACTCCGCCCACTGGAAGACCCGAGCCCCAAACCCGCGCGCTTTACGGTTCTCTATCTCCCCGGGCTCGGGGCACTTTTCTCGGCCACGGGACCTCCAGGGGAGGCCCCTCTTGGCTCCGTCAATATTCCTTTAAGTCTCATTCCGCCCACTGGAAGACCCGAGCCCCAAACCCGCGCGCTTTACGGTTCTCTATCACCCCGGGCTCGGAGCACTTTTCTCGGCCATGGGACCTCCAGGGGGGGCCCCTCTTAGCTCCGTCATCATTTCTCTAAGTCTCACTCCGCCCACTGGAAGACCCGAGCCCCAAACCCGCGCGCTTTACGGTTCTCTATCTCCCCGGGCTCGGGGCACTTTTCTCGGCCACGGGACCTCCAGGGGAGGCCCCTCTTGGCTCCGTCAATATTCCTTTAAGTCTCATTCCGCCCACTGGAAGACCCGAGCCCCAAACCCGCGCGCTTTACGGTTCTCTATCACCCCGGGCTCGGAGCACTTTTCTCGGCCATGGGACCTCCAGGGGGGGCCCTTCATGGCTCCGTCAATATTCCTTTAAGTCTCACTCCGCCCACTGGAAGACCCGAGCCCCAAACCCGCGCGCTTTACGGTTCTCTATCTCCCCGGGCTCGGGGCACTTTTCTCGGCCATGGGACCTCCAGGGGGGGCCCTTCATGGCTCCGTCAATATTCCTTTAAGTCTCACTCCGCCCACTGGAAGACCCGAGCCCCAAACCCGCGCGCTTTACGGTTCTCTATCACCCCGGGCTCGGAGCACTTTTCTCGGCCATGGGACCTCCAGGGGGGGCCCTTCATGGCTCCGTCAATATTCCTTTAAGTCTCACTCCGCCCACTGG
This sequence comes from Hoplias malabaricus, assembly GCF_029633855.1. Taxonomy (NCBI): domain Eukaryota; kingdom Metazoa; phylum Chordata; class Actinopteri; order Characiformes; family Erythrinidae; genus Hoplias; species Hoplias malabaricus. The sequence goes on from NC_089806.1 coordinate 133,947, forward strand.
AAGACCCGAGCCCCAAACCCGCGCGCTTTACGGTTCTCTATCACCCCGGGCTCGGAGCACTTTTCTCGGCCATGGGACCTCCAGGGGGGGCCCTTCATGGCTCCGTCAATATTCCTTTAAGTCTCACTCCGCCCACTGGAAGACCCGAGCCCCAAACCCGCGCGCTTTACGGTTCTCTATCACCCCGGGCTCGGGGCAATTTTCTCGGCCATGGGACCTCCAGGGGAGGCCCCTCTTGGCTCCGTCAATATTCCTTTAAGTCTCATTCCGCCCACTGCCATACCCGAGGTCTTTAACCGCGGCGTTCACGGTTCTCTATCACCCCGGGCTCGGAGCACTTTTCTCGGCCATGGGACCTCCAGGGGGGGCCCCTCATGGCTCCGTCAACATTCCTCTAAGTCTCATTCCGCCCACTGCCATACCCGGGCTCGGAGCATGTACTTCGGCCATGGGACCACAAGAGGGCGCCCTTCTTAAGAAATTGCTGACATCCAGGACCATTCAAGGGAGCGACCTGCCTCCCTATGCCCGCCACCGGCTTCCTCTAACCGGTGTACGGACTCTCGGGGCCCGCGCCCCCAGAGAACCAGAGTTTCAGAAATTGCACTAAGTCCAGACATCCAGGACCATTCAAGGGAGCGACCTGCCTCCCTATGCCCGCCACCGGCTCCCTCTAACCGGTGTACGGACTCTCGGGGCCCGCGCCCCCAGAGAACCAGAGTTTCAGAAATTGCACTAAGTCCAGACATCCAGGACCATTCAAGGGAGCGACCTGCCTCCCTATGCCCGCCACCGGCTCCCTCTAACCGGTGTACGGACTCTCGGGGCCCGCGCCCCCAGAGAACCAGAGTTTCAGAAATTGCACTAAGTCCAGACATCCAGGACCATTCAAGGGAGCGACCTGCCTCCCTATGCCCGCCACCGGCTCCCTCTAACCGGTGTACGGACTCTCGGGGCCCGCGCCCCCAGAGAACCAGAGTTTCGGAAATTGCACTAAGTCCGATTTTCGCCCACTACGAGACCTAAAACCGTCATCCAGGATTTCACAGGGGAG
>NC_089806.1:140000-157500 GCF_029633855.1 Hoplias malabaricus
ACGAGACAACGTTTGACAATATTTCAAGCCGGGTGCCTTCCCCCCCGTGGAGGGGGGAAGGTCATTGAACCTGGGCGTCACCACCGGACCGAGGAGTTACGGCCCGGGGGACGATCGCCCGAGTAGGTGCCCGAGACTTACGTGGTTTAGGAGACCGGGTCTAGGCCCCACCGTTCCCGGCGAGGCCCAGGGTTTGGTTCGCTGCGTTACGGGTCCCGGTCTAAGGCATTCAGGCGTGCGCTCAAAGCCAAGCTCTCCACCCCGGAGGGTATGAGCGAGGCCCGGTGGTACGCTCCCAAGTCCCCCGCTTAGGGGAAGGCGCTGGGTAGATCCCACCTAGTCAGGACCGGCGGGCACCGGCCGTCTCCTTCGGGTGTTTAAACGCATCCGGGGTTCGTGAGGCCCCTTCAACTCGCGCACCGGCCTTAGACTATTATACGGTCCGTCTCTGCGAAGCCAACATCGGGGTATTTGCATGCGCTCTTAAGCTCCGCTCCAACCCCGTGAGGGGAAAGAGTTTCGCCCGGCGGTACGCTCCCGTCCACCACCACCCCCTGTGCCGGGGGGATGGGTTCAGGGAGATCCCACCGAGGCCGGCGAGCACCGGCCAACGCCCTGGGGGTGAGTAAGCCCCTTTGACTCGCGCACGCACAATCAAGCCTTCAACGATCAATGGTTGGTTTAACGACCCGGCGGGCGGCTCCGGCGCCACTCTCCCCCCCGCGAACGAGGGGGGCGGACCGGGGTACCTATGCACCTAAGGCGGTCCTCGCATAACCCCGAGTTCCGAAGCCGGCTCGCTACGTCCACCCACCCGGAGGGGGAGAGACTCACGTCGGCCGACGACGAAAGGTACGAGGCTTCTGCGGTCCATACCTTGAAGGTACCCGCCGGGGGAGGTTTGGCCTCTCGAGTCCGACTCGACAACCGGCCGTGGCCAGGTCACCGTTAATGATCCTTCCGCAGGTTCCCCTACGGAAACCTTGTTACGACTTTTACTCCCTCTAGATGCCCAGGTTCGATCGACTTCCCACCTCAACGAGGCAACCCCCCGGTAAAGGGGCACCTCGGAGATGGTCCGAGGACCTCACCAGGCCATCCAATCGGTAGTAGCGACGGGCGGTGTGTACAAAGGGCAGGGACTTAATCGACGCGGGCTGGTGACCCGCGACTACTTGGAATTCCTCGTTCAAGGGGAAAAGTTACAATCCCCTATCCCCAGCGGGGAAGGCGTTCATAGGATTGCCCAGGCCTTTCGGCATAGGATGGATGCACATGCTGAACCAGCCAGTGTAACTCACGTGCGGCCCCGGGCGTCTAAGGGCATCACAGACCTGTTATGGCCCCGAATCTCATACGGCTTTGCCTTGCCCCGGATCGCTCTAAGAAGTTCGGCCACCGACCGACGAACCCCTCGGGCCGCAAGCCCCCACAGGGACCCAAGGGAGGGCCGTGTAACTTTTTAAGGCACAGGGTCTCGTCCGTTATCGGAGTTAACCAGACGAATCGCTCCACGAACTCCCAACGGCCATGCACCACCACCCACAGAATCAAGAAAGAGCCATCAATCTGTCAATCCTTACCGTGTCCGGGCCGGGTGAGATTCCCCGTGTTGAGTCAAATTAAGCCGCAAGCTCCACTCCTGGTGGTGCCCTTCCGTCAATTCCTTTAAGTTTCAGCTTTGCAACCGTACTCCCCCCAGAGCCCAAAGACTCGTGGTTTCCCTCACGCTGCCCGGCGGGTCATGGTCGCTAGCCTCACGCCGCCGGATCGCGGGTCGGCATAGTTTACGGTCGGAACTACGACGGTATCTGATCGTCTTCGCTCCCCCGACTTTCGTTCTTGATTAATGAAAACATTCTTGGCAAATGCTTTCGCTTTCGTTCGTCCCACACCGGTCAACGAATTTCACCTCTATCGGTGTGGTACGGATGCCCCCGGCCGTCCCTCTTAATCATTGCCCTCGGTCCTTAAAACCCACGAAATAGGACCGTGGAAGCCCCGGAGCCCCACTCCGGAACGACCAGCCGTCCCGAAGGAGAGACCCCGAAGCCCCGCGGAAGGGCCCTATTCCATTATTCCTAGCTCAGTCAGACATGGCACGTGTCGGCCTGCTTTGAGCACTCTGCTTTATTCAAAGTAAACGCTCCGGACCCTCCAACCCACCGTGCACCGCAGTGAAGTACCCAGCTAAGGGCTTCTCCGCGGCCGGCGAGCAGAGGACACCGGCGGGTAGGGACCAGGTCCCAACATCCACCCAGAGACAGGGGGTCACCCCCGAAGGAGCTCCCCACGCCATCCCGGACAGTACAGGGGATCCGAGACCTGTCCCCACATCCAACTACGAGCTTTTTAACTGCAGCAACTTTAGCATACGCTATTGGAGCTGGAATTACCGCGGCTGCTGGCACCAGACTTGCCCTCCAATGGGTCATCACTCACGGACATAGATTGAGTTCATTTCGATTACGCTCCACAGGATCATAGGACCCGCATCGATATTTTTCGTCACTACCTCCCCGTGTCGGGAATGGGTAATTTGCGCGCCTGCTGCCTTCCTTGGAAGTGGTAGCCGTTTCTCAGGCTCCCTCTCCGGAATCGAACCCAGATTCCCCGTTACCCGTGGTCACCACGGTAGGCACGTAGCCTACCGTCGAAAGTTGATAGGGCAGACACTCGAATGATACGTCGCCGCCCCGGAGGGCTTAACGATCGGCCAGAGGTTATCTAGAGTCACCAAAGCGACCCGACCGGAGCCGGGAGGGTTTTTCGGTTCTGATAAATGCACGTATCCGGGGGACAGGGGCCGGGAGAGCATTTCACGCCGACCCCCAGAACCCTTCCAACGCTTCGTTTGCATGTATTAGCTCTGGAATTACCACAGTTATACCAAGTAACGTGTGGAGCGATCAAAGGAACCATAACTGATTTAATGAGCCATTCGCAGTTTCACTGTACCAAAACCCGTGTGTACTTAGACTTGCATGGCTTAATCTTTGAGACAAGCATATAATACTGGCAGGATCAACCAGACCGACCCCCCTTGGATCTCAAACCCCGGACGGGGAAAGAGAGGGGGCGCATGGAGCCCGTGAGAGTGATCTCAGGGGACACCAGCGAAGAGGATCGAACGCGACCCCGCTGTGGGGGTCTGCAATCGACTTGGCAACTTGGAAAACGTATGATTCTCGCCCGGACGGTGCAGGCTAGGGGCCGGGTCCTTCCCTCAAACGGATCCCGACCCTAAGGCACCACCGACGCGGACGTTGAACGGACCTACTGTTGGATCGACCGGCCGACTAAGTCCCCCTCGGAACCGTTCTGGACAAGCGGACATGCCTCTTACGGGCATCCACGAGCCATGGAGGCTGGGAGCACAAGGTGGGGAGGATCGCTCTAAGCACTGTATTTAGGCTTAGAAGCCTGCCCCTGGTGCTCCGCGTATACCGAGCTCGAACGGCCGTGAAGGACAGCCGTTAAGGGAAGAGAATGGAAGAGAATCCTGGCCCCCTCAAAGCGCGAGGAAGTCGGCATAGGTTTTTACGGTACGCCACCACCGGAGCCGTCTGATGTTCAGAAGACGAAGGGTTTTGCCCTCAATCTCGTAAGGTCGAGGGCTCACCACCGAACTTCCAGCCGCGGTCCTTGGTAGGACCGATACGCGGACAAGCCGCAAATCCTGGCCCCCTCGCAGTGCGAGGAGGTCGGCAAAGGTTTACGGTTTCGCCCCCCGGAGCCTACGGAAGTCTGCGTTTAAGAAGACGAAGGGTCGGATCCCGTAGGCCGACCCTGCGAACTTCCAGCCGCGGTCTGTGGAAGACCGATCCGTGTCACCTCTAATGCGCTCTTTGCCTCCGGCCGTTTCCAGCCGGGGGCCCGGTGGTGCGCTCCCACGTCCCGCTCAAAGGAGGGGAAAGGTCGGGAGATCCCACGGACCGGCGGATGACCGCCGGCCAACGCCTCGGGGGGTTACGCGGCCCCGTCGACTCGCGCACGGGCAAATTTATGGGTTTAAAAAGGGGGACAATCCTCATACGTTCGACCCCCCGGTGCCCAGGGAAGTTGACCCTCCCCGGGCAGGCATATCGAACGAATCATCGGTCGGAAAACTCTCTCTTTCGGGACGGGGGAAACCCCTCATACGCTCGACCCCCCATGCCCAGGAATGTTTTACCTTCCCAGGCATACATCGAACGAATCATCGGGGTGGACACAACGGGCTTATAACAATCGACGGGGCGGCCCGTTCCACCCGCCCCACAAGTGGGCAGATGGTCGGTGGCCTATAGACCCACAGGCAGTCCCAATACCACCGTGATACGAGATCCGGGGTTGGGACTTGACCTTAAAGGTACCCGGTCGAGGCGGACCGAGTGGAAGCCACTCGGATTTATGACAGTGGTAGGCCCCACGGACCTTGGGGACCACTCCCCATCGCTCTGCCCGGCACCTGGCTCGGAAACCGGGACTAATTTTGGCAGTAATACGCTATCGGTCTTGGTTCTCATTGGTTCATACACCCAAGATGGGCGAACGTCGAACGCGAACGGGAGCGATCAACGCCCATAACCCCTAATTATGCACGAACCGGGGGCTATATAAGGGGTCGCCTTCACTCGGAGCCGTCAGTCTCTCACCATGGATAGCTGCCCGCTTTGCGAACAAGCCATTGCTACGGATCTGACTTTCCACTTTACCATCTTCCACAGACTCGGACCGGACGACGCAGCCTTCCTCCGAGAACTGGACCGAAGCGGGGAGAATTCATCACAGCTCGACTGCCCTCTCTGCGGCCTGCCGTCTCTCTCTTCGCCGGCAGATCACCTGGGCTCGGCGCATTCCCTCAAAGGCCTCGCCCTTCGGATCGCTCTCTCTGCCGCTCGACGCCTTCGCACCCTCCACCTTCTGCGTCGCTATCAACAGTCTAAGCCGCGGAACCCTCCACCGCCCTCGGGATCCCGTTCCCCGAATCCAGCCTCGCCGCCGGGACCAAGCACGCCGGGACCGAGCGCGCCGGGACCGAACACGCCGGGACCGAGCACGCCGGGACCGAGCACGCCGGGACCGAGCACGCCGGACCCGAACACGCCGGACCCGAACACGCCGGACCCAAGCACGCCGGACCCAAGCACGCCGGACCCAACCATGCTGTACCCAAGCTCACCGGACCCAAGCACGCCGGAGCCAACCACGCCTGATGCTTGCCCGCTCTGCGAGCAAGCCATTACGGATCTGACTTCCCATTATACCACCTTCCACCGCCTTGGATCTGCCGACATTGACTTTCTCCGGGGACTGGACCAAAGTGGGGAGAATTCGTCCCAGCTCGACTGCCCTCTCTGCGGCCTGCCGTCTCTCTCTTCGCCGGCGGATCACCTGGGCTCGGCGCATTCCCTCAAAGGCCTCGCCCTTCGGATCGCTCTCTCTGCCGCTCGACGCCTTCGCACCATCCACCTTCTGCGTCGCTATCAACAGTCTAAGCCGCGGAACCCTCCACCGCCCTCGGTATCCTGTTCCCCGAATCCAGCCTCGCCGGGCCCCAGCACGCCGGGCCCCAGCATGCCGGACCCAGCCATGCCGGGCCCAAGCACGCCGGGCCCAAGCACGCCGGGACCCAACACGCCGGACCCAGCTTCGCCGGACCCAGCCTCGCCGGACCAAGCCTCCCCGGGCCAAGCCACTACGGGCCAAGCCACGCCGGAGCCGGTCGACAGCGACTACCAACCGAGCGAGTCTTCCCCTGCCGAATCCACCTCGGACACGGATTCAGAGACCGAGCGGGCACGGCGAACCTCCCGGGGGAGGCAGCTCGTGATCCCGCATCGGTTTCGGGACACCTACGTCAGCCGTTCGGTAGACGACTTTCAGAAGTTCTACCTGCGGGTCGACGCGTCACCGAAGGACATCGAGAACTCTCGCCAGCGACGGGGCCACGTTATTCGGTTCCTGCTTCACTGCGCCCCGCCCGGCTGCCAATTCACAGACCTGTCTTTCGTCCATCACACGAACGTTCCCACTTGGGTACAGAGCCTTCAGAAACTGGGTTACGCTTCGACAACCGTTAAGTGTTACCTGCACAGCGCCAAGGCGTTCGTCTCCCACGTCGCTGCCTTCGACCCAGAGACCGCCGGGGTCAGCCCCGAAGAGCTCCAGAGGCTGAAGCTGACCTTCGCCAAGGCTCATCGGGACATCGCACGCACGATTCTGGGCCATCGCCAGCGCGTGAAGAGAGCGAAGCTGAGTCGCTTGCCGCAACCTTCGGATTTCAGGGTCTTCCTAAGCCACGCTAAGACCCGAATCCCAGAGCTCATAGACGCGGCCCGGACGGGGGACACCGCCCGCCGGTCGACGCTACGGATGCTCCAGGGGTACCTGCTCGGCCTTTTGTCTGTCTTAACCGGTCACCGGTCGGTTGTGTTTCTCAACCTGACGGTTGGAGAGTTGAGGCAAGCCAGCACCACGGATGGCACCGGCTTCGTGGTTTATGTTCGTGAACACAAGACCAACGCCTCGTTCGGGGACGCTCCGATCGGGTTGTCTGCCACAGAGCTGGCCTGGTTGACCGCACTCAGCGACTTACACGGGGCCCGGGACGGGTTCGTGTTCTTGGACAGGGGGAACCAGCTGCGCAAGCCAAACTCACTGCTTCGGATCGCGTGGACGGATGCGGGCCTCGGAGGCGCGGTGGCCTTCAACCTGATCCGCACGGCTGTTTCGAACCAAGTGAGTGTTGAACTTAATCCGACTTATGTGGGCTCTTAACCCCGGCCTTCCTACTTCTGACACCTCGCACCTCTGTTTCAGGTTTCGACTCTGCCGGCCGAAGATAGAGATCGAGTGACGACAAGCATGTGCCACTCCAACATCACTGCCCGGGCCTTCTACCGAGCCGGCCTCTCTGCGGCCGATGTGATGCGGGCTCGTGAGAACCGTCTTTCCGCCCTCGAAACGGCCTGAACCGGACCCTCTTCAAAGCGCAACCCAGCCGGGATTCACTCCGTGTTTCTGCACCCCCGTGGCTTTGATATGTTTTACTGCGAAATAAATACATTTATTTCTGAATCCCCAAACAGAGTGTTCCCGTGTGGTACTTGCTTCGGTTTGGAGATGGAGGGGGGGTGGAGATTGGGTGATCCTCCCAGAGGGAGACTTTTTACGAGGTCCGACCGGCCTTAAGACTTAAACGATCAGTGGTTATGGGTTAACTTAGTCGGCGGGCGGCCCGTTCCACCGCCCCGCTAAGGGAGCAGTGGTCGGAGGCCTATGGACCTTAGGCAGTTCACCGGGGTGGGTAAACTTACCTTTAGGCACCCGTCGCATGAATATAGGAGACCATTTGGCTTTTTTGGCCCCGGAAACCAGCCACTTCTCCGGGCATATATAGAACCAATCCCCCCCAGGGAGGGAGTTGGAACTAAAGGTCATTGAAATTAAATGGGTTTAACAGTTAACTTTGTCGGCGGGCGGCCCGTTCCACCGCCCCGCTAAGGGAGCAGTGGTCGGAGGCCTATGGACCTTAGGCAGTTCACCGGGGTGGGTAAACTTACCTTTAGGCACCCGTCGCATGAATATAGGAGACCATTTGGCTTTTTTGGCCCCGGAAACCAGCCACTTCTCCGGGCATATATAGAACCAATCCCCCCCAGGGAGGGAGTTGGAACTAAAGGTCATTGAAATTAAATGGGTTTAACAGTTAACTTTGTCGGCGGGCGGCCCGTTCCACCGCCCCGCTAAGGGAGCAGTGGTCGGAGGCCTATGGACCTTAGGCAGTTCACCGGGGTGGGTAAACTTACCTTTAGGCACCCGTCGCATGAATATAGGAGACCATTTGGCTTTTTTGGCCCCGGAAACCAGCCACTTCTCCGGGCATATATAGAACCAATCCCCCCCAGGGAGGGAGTTGGAACTAAAGGTCATTGAAATTAAATGGGTTTAACAGTTAACTTTGTCGGCGGGCGGCCCGTTCCACCGCCCCGCTAAGGGAGCAGTGGTCGGAGGCCTATGGACCTTAGGCAGTTCACTGGGGGCGGTAAACTTACCTTTAGGCACCCGTCGCATGAATATAGGAGACCATTTGGCTTTTTTGGCCCCGGAAACCAGCCACTTCTCCGGGCATATATAGAATGAACCATCGGGGGCTAAGGGCAGATAGTCAAGTCAGTTATACCGATCGAACTCTCTTGAGTTTCGGCTTAAAGCTCTGGCATTTGCCGTTGGGACTTAGAGTATTTTTTTTAATAAAGAGGGGAGGCCGGGCTTACCTCCACCTTAAGCCCAGAGGGTGTCCCAGTCCTCGGGCTTGTGTATTCGCATCAACGGGGTCCATGGAAGTCATTTTAGACATCCAGAGGGGAGGCAACCCAAACCATCCCCTTAGCCCAGAGGTGTGCCACTCCTCGGGCTTGTGTATTCGCATCAACGGGGTCCATGGAAGTCATTTTTAGACCTCCAGAGGGGAGGCAACCCAAACCATCCCCTTAGCCCAGAGGTGTGCCAGTCCTCGGGCTTGTGTATTCGCATCAACGGGGTCCATGGAAGTCATTTTTAGACCTCCAGAGGGGAGGCAACCCAAACCATCCCCTTAGCCCAGAGGTGTGCCACTCCTCGGGCTTGAAACTTCGCATCACCGGGGTGTATGGAAGTCTTTGGTCCAGTTCTGCCAGTGCTCGTTGTCGAACTTAGAAATATTTCTAATTATTTTTAGACTTCCAGAGGGGAGGCCGAGCATACCAACCCCTTAGCCCAGAGGTGTGCCAGTCCTCGGGCTTCGGTATTCGCATCACCGGGGTCTACGGAGGTCTCAACTTAGGTTTTGAAAACCTCCAGAGGGGGGGCCGGATTAACCACCACCCTAGCCCAGAGGTGTGCCAGTCCTCGGGCTTCGGTATTCGCATCACCGGGGTCTACGGAGGTCTCAACTTAGGTTTTGAAAACCTCCAGAGGGGGGGCCGGATTAACCACCACCCTAGCCCAGAGGGGTGCCAGTCCTCGGGCTTCGGTATTCGCATCACCGGGGTCTACGGAGGTCTCAACTTAGGTTTTGAAAACCTCCAGAGGGGGGGCCGGATTAACCACCACCCTAGCCCAGAGGGGTGCCAGTCCTCGGGCTTCGGTATTCGCATCACCGGGGTCTATGGAGGTCTCGACTTAGGTTTTGAAAACCTCCAGAGGGTGGGGGCATATCTTATCCCCACCCTAGCCCAGAGGGGTGCCAGTCCTCGGGCTTCGGTATTCGCATCACCGGGGTCTATGGAGGTCTCGACTTAGGTTTTGAAAACCTCCAGAGGGTGGGGGCATATCTTATCCCCACCCTAGCCCAGAGGTGTGCCAGTCCTCGGGCTTCGGTATTCGCATCAACGGGGTCTACGGATGTCTCGACTTAGGTTTTGAACACATCCAGGGAAGCAGAGCGGACATTCCCATTATTTCAAGCCCATCGGGAAGCCACTCTTTTGGGCATAGCGTTTCGCATCGCTGTTACCCAAACTTACGTCTGATTTAATGCCTCCCTAATATCCCGACGGCACCAGGCTGAGAAACCATATGCCCACAGGATTTGAGGCATTGGAACCTCGTTCGCATAGCCGACAACGATGAACCTCCCTCGGACTCGCTACGAGGCTTGAGGAGGGTCCTGATTTTCTTAAAATCTCAGGTGAGGGACTTAGAAAATTTTCACTTTAAAACCACAGACCTCCAGAGGAGAGACCGGGCTTATCACAACCTTAGCCCAGAGGGCGCCACTCCTCGGGCATGTCACTTCGCATCACCGGGGTCCATGGATGTCTCGACTTAGGTTTTGAACACATCCAGAAGGGGGGGCCGGATTAACCACCACCCTTAGCCCAGAGGGGTGCCAGTCCTCGGGCTTTAAATTCGCTTCGCCGGGGTCTATGGAAGTCATTTTTAGACCTCCAGAGGGGAGGCAACCCAAACCATCCCCTTAGCCCAGAGGTGTGCCACTCCTCGGGCTTGTGTATTCGCATCACCGGGGTCCATGGAAGTCATTTTAGACATCCAGAGGGGAGGCCACCCTAACCATCCCCTTAGCCCAGAGGGGTGCCAGTCCTCGGGCTTTAAATTCGCTTCGCCGGGGTCTATGGAAGTCATTTTTAGACCTCCAGAGGGGAGGCAACCCAAACCATCCCCTTAGCCCAGAGGTGTGCCACTCCTCGGGCTTGTGTATTCGCATCACCGGGGTCCATGGAAGTCATTTTAGACATCCAGAGGGGAGGCCACCCTAACCATCCCCTTAGCCCAGAGGTGTGCCAGTCCTCGGGCTTGTGTATTCGCATCAACGGGGTCCATGGAAGTCATTTTTGACCTCCAGAGGGGAGGCAACCCAAACCATCCCCTTAGCCCAGAGGTGTGCCAGTCCTCGGGCTTGTGTATTCGCATCAACGGGGTCCATGGAAGTCATTTTTGACCTCCAGAGGGGAGGCAACCCAAACCATCCCCTTAGCCCAGAGGTGTGCCAGTCCTCGGGCTTGTGTATTCGCATCAACGGGGTCCATGGAAGTCATTTTTGACCTCCAGAGGGGAGGCAACCCAAACCATCCCCTTAGCCCAGAGGTGTGCCAGTCCTCGGGCTTGTGTATTCGCATCAACGGGGTCCATGGAAGTCATTTTAGACCTCCAGAGGGGAGGCAACCCAAACCATCCCCTTAGCCCAGAGGTGTGCCACTCCTCGGGCTTGTGTATTCGCATCACCGGGGTCCATGGAAGTCATTTTAGACCTCCAGAGAGTGGGGCCGGTCTTACCACCACTCTTAGCCCAGAGGGCGTCACTCCTCGGGCATGAAATTCGGATAACCGGGGTCCATGGATGTCTCAACTTAGGTTTTGAACACATCCAGAGGGGAGGCCACCCAAACCATCCCCTTAGCCCGGAGGTGTGCACCTCCTCGGGCTTGAAATTCGAATCACCGGGGTCCATGGAAGTCATTTTAGACATCCAGAGAGTGGGGCCGGTCTTACCACCACTCTTAGCCCAGAGGGCACCACTCCTCGGGCATGAAATTCGCATCACCGGGGTCCATGGAAGTCAGTTTAGACCTCCAGAGAGTGGGGCCGGTCTTACCACCACCCTTAAGCCCAGAGGGCGTCACTCCTCGGGCATGGAATTCGCATCAACGGGGTCTACGGATGTCTCGACTTAGGTTTTGAACACATCCAGGGAAGCAGAGCGGACATTCCCATTATTTCAAGCCCATCGGGAAGCCACTCCTTTGGGCATAGCGTTTCGCATCGCTGTTACCCAAACTTACGTCTGATTTAATGCCTCCCTAATATCCCGACGGCACCAGGCTGAGAAACCATATGCCCACAGGATTAGAGGCGTCTGAACCCCTTTCGCATAGCCGACAACGATGAACCTCCCTCGGACTCGCTACGAGGCTTGAGGAGGGTCCTGATTCTCTTAAAATCTCAGGTGAGGGACTTAGAAAATATTCACTTTAAAACCACAGACCTCCAGAGGAGAGACCGGGCTTATCACAACCTTAGCCCAGAAGGCACCACTCTTCGGGCATGTCACTTCGCATCACCGGGGTCCATGGAAGTCTCGACTTAGGTTTTGAACGCATCCAGAGGGTGGGGGCCGGACTTACCACCACCCTTAGCCCAGAGGGCGTCACTCCTCGGGCATAAAATTCGGATAACCGGGGTCCATGGAAGTCAATTTTGACCTCCAGAGAGGGGGGGCCTGGCTTACCACCACCCTAAGCCCAGAGGGCGTCACTCCTCGGGCATGAAATACGCTACACCGGGGTCCATGGAAGTCAGTTTAGACCTCCAGAGAGGGGGGGCCGGGCTTACCACCACCCTTAGCCCAGAGGGCACCACTCCTCGGGCTTGAAATTCGCATCACCGGGGTCCATGGAAGTCTCGACTTAGGTTTTGGAAACCTCCAGAGGGGGGGCTGCACTTACCACCACCCTAAGCCCAGAGGGCGTCACTCCTCGGGCATGAAATACGCTATACCGGGGTCCATGGAAGTCCTTTTAGACCTCCAGAGAGGGGGGGCCGGGCTTACCACCACCCTTAGCCCAGAGGGCACCACTCCTCGGGCTTGAAATTCGCATCACCGGGGTCCATGGAAGTCTCGACTTAGGTTTTGGAAACCTCCAGAGGGGGGGCTGCACTTACCACCACCCTTAGCCCAGAGGTTCATCATTCCTCGGGCATGAAATTCGGATAACCGGGGTCCATGGAAGTCAGTTTAGACCTCCAGAGAGTGGGGCCGGGCTTACCACCACCCTAAGCCCAGAGGGCGTCACTCCTCGGGCATGAAATTCGGATAACCGGGGTCCATGGAAGTCAGTTTAGACCTCCAGAGAGTGGGGCCGGGCTTACCACCACCCTAAGCCCAGAGGGCGTCACTCCTCGGGCATGAAATTCGGATAACCGGGGTCCATGGAAGTCAGTTTAGACCTCCAGAGAGTGGGGCCGGGCTTACCACCACCCTAAGCCCAGAGGGCGTCACTCCTCGGGCATGAAATACGCTACACCGGGGTCCATGGAAGTGATTTTAGACCTCCAGAGAGGGGGGGCCGGGCTTACCACCACCCTTAGCCCAGAGGGCGTCACTCCTCGGGCATGAAATTCGGATAACCGGGGTCCATGGAAGTCAGTTTAGACCTCCAGAGAGTGGGGCCGGGCTTACCACCACCCTAAGCCCAGAGGGCGTCACTCCTCGGGCATGAAATTCAGATAACCGGGGTCCATGGAAGTCAGTTTAGACCTCCAGAGAGTGGGGCCGGGCTTACCACCACCCTAAGCCCAGAGGGCGTCACTCCTCGGGCATGAAATACGCTACACCGGGGTCCATGGAAGTGATTTTAGACCTCCAGAGAGGGGGGGCCGGGCTTACCACCACCCTTAGCCCAGAGGGCGTCACTCCTCGGGCATGAAATTCGGATAACCGGGGTCCATGGAAGTCTCGACTTAGGTTTTGGAGACCTCCAGAGGGGGGGCCGGGCATACCACCACCCTTAGCCCAGAGGGCGTCACTCCTCGGGCATGAAATACGCTATACCGGGGTCCATGGAAGTCAGTTTTGACCTCCAGAGAGGGGGGGCCTGGCTTACCACCACCCTAGCCGAGAGGGCGTCACTCCTCGGGCATGAAATTCGCTTCACCGGGGTCCATGGAAGTCATTTTAGACCTCCAGAGAGGGGGGGCTGCACTTACCACCACCCTAGCCGAGAGGGCGTCACTCCTCGGGCATGAAATTCGGATCACCGGGGTCCATGGAAGTCAGTTTAGACCTCCAGAGAGTGGGGCCGGTCTTACCACCACCCTAAGCCCAGAGGGCGTCACTCCTCGGGCATGAAATTCGGATAACCGGGGTCCATGGAAGTCAGTTTTGACCTCCAGAGAGGGGGGGCCTGGCTTACCACCACCCTAGCCGAGAGGGCGTCACTCCTCGGGCATGAAATTCGCTTCACCGGGGTCCATGGAAGTCATTTTAGACCTCCAGAGAGGGGGGGCTGCACTTACCACCACCCTAGCCGAGAGGGCGTCACTCCTCGGGCATGAAATTCGGATCACCGGGGTCCATGGAAGTCAGTTTAGACCTCCAGAGAGTGGGGCCGGGCTTACCACCACCCTAAGCCCAGAGGGCGTCACTCCTCGGGCATGAAATTCGGATAACCGGGGTCCATGGAAGTCTCGACTTAGGTTTTGGAGACCTCCAGAGGGGGGGCCGGGCATACCACCACCCTTAGCCCAGAGGGCGTCACTCCTCGGGCATGAAATACGCTTAACCGGGGTCCATGGAAGTCAATCTAGACCTCCAGAGAGGGGGGGCCGGGCTTACCACCACCCTTAGCCCAGAGGGCATCACTCCTCGGGCATGAAATTCGGATAACCGGGGTCCATGGAAGTCTCGACTTAGGTTTTGGAGACCTCCAGAGGGGGGGCCGGGCATACCACCACCCTTAGCCCAGAGGTGAGTCACTCCTCGGGCATCAAATTCGCATCACCGGGGTCCATGGAAGTCATTTAGACCTCCAGAGAGGGGGGCCGAACCTACCAGCAACCTTAGCCCAGAGGGCGTCACTCCTCGGGCTTCAAACTCCCATCATCGGGGTTCCATGGAAGTCTCGACTTAGGTTTTGAACCGTTCCGGGGTCACCTCCAGTGAGATAACGCGGAAATCTCACTATATTCATGCCCACAGGCGAACCAGAGCCTTGGGCTTGTCATAGTTACATACGGTGTACCCAAACTTTCGTCTTTTCTAAAGGAACCCTAATGTCCTGACGGCACCGCACTGGAAACCCCCATGCCCTCTGAATTTTTACCACTCCGAGGTGCTCCGTTTTGGGCTTGCTACCTAGGGCGAAGAGGGTCAGAAATTTTTCTAAGTCCTACTTTAAAACGTCCCACTGGGAGACCACTAGGGTTAGCACTTTGCCAAAAAATCACGGCTGAATGCAATTTTCACGCCTCGCACCCTTTGTTCGTTTAGATTTAACAAAAAAATCAACCGAACCCCCTTTTTAACAACGCTTTGCCGAATTTAGCTCACTTTTCCCGGCCTGGAATATCTCACGCTTGCCCCCCACGGTACTTACCTCCGGGGAAGACACCCCCGTCGCTGCCAACACCCATGCCCGGCCCAGGCTCACCCGACTCGGCCTCGCTAGCTCCATCGCCCGCTCCAAACCTCCGGGGAGAAGACCCCCATCGCCGCCAACGCCCATGCCCGGCCCAGGCTCACCCGACTCGGCCTCGCTAGCTCCATCGCCCGCTCCAAACCTCCGGGGCTGGACCTCCAGGAACCCAGCGCACCTCTCGAACCTATCCGGCCCACACTTAAGCACTCCTCCTCGGACTAAACCATTCAGCCCGCGCCGCTGGAACGAGCGCCCACTGGAAGACCTGAGCCTCAAACCCGCGCGCTTTACGGTTCTCTATCTCCCCGGGCTCGGAGCACTTTTCTCGGCCATGGGACCTCCAGGGGGGGCCCCTCTTAGCTCCGTCATCATTCCTCTAAGTCTCACTCCGCCCACTGGAAGACCTGAGCCCCAAACCCGCGCGCTTTACGGTTCTCTATCTCCCCGGGCTCGGAGCACTTTTCTCGGCCATGGGACCTCCAGGGGGGGCCCCTCTTAGCTCCGTCATCATTTCTCTAAGTCTCACTCCGCCCACTGGAAGACCTGAGCCCCAAACCCGCGCGCTTTACGGTTCTCTATCTCCCCGGGCTCGGAGCACTTTTCTCGGCCATGGGACCTCCAGGGGGGGCCCCTCTTAGCTCCGTCATCATTTCTCTAAGTCTCACTCCGCCCACTGGAAGACCCGAGCCCCAAACCCGCGCGCTTTACGGTTCTCTATCTCCCCGGGCTCGGGGCACTTTTCTCGGCCACGGGACCTCCAGGGGAGGCCCCTCTTGGCTCCGTCAATATTCCTTTAAGTCTCATTCCGCCCACTGGAAGACCCGAGCCCCAAACCCGCGCGCTTTACGGTTCTCTATCACCCCGGGCTCGGAGCACTTTTCTCGGCCATGGGACCTCCAGGGGGGGCCCTTCATGGCTCCGTCAATATTCCTTTAAGTCTCACTCCGCCCACTGGAAGACCCGAGCCCCAAACCCGCGCGCTTTACGGTTCTCTATCTCCCCGGGCTCGGGGCACTTTTCTCGGCCATGGGACCTCCAGGGGGGGCCCTTCATGGCTCCGTCAATATTCCTTTAAGTCTCACTCCGCCCACTGGAAGACCCGAGCCCCAAACCCGCGCGCTTTACGGTTCTCTATCACCCCGGGCTCGGAGCACTTTTCTCGGCCATGGGACCTCCAGGGGGGGCCCTTCATGGCTCCGTCAATATTCCTTTAAGTCTCACTCCGCCCACTGGAAGACCCGAGCCCCAAACCCGCGCGCTTTACGGTTCTCTATCACCCCGGGCTCGGAGCACTTTTCTCGGCCATGGGACCTCCAGGGGGGGCCCTTCATGGCTCCGTCAATATTCCTTTAAGTCTCACTCCGCCCACTGGAAGACCCGAGCCCCAAACCCGCGCGCTTTACGGTTCTCTATCACCCCGGGCTCGGGGCACTTTTCTCGGCCATGGGACCTCCAGGGGAGGCCCCTCTTGGCTCCGTCAATATTCCTTTAAGTCTCATTCCGCCCACTGCCATACCCGAGGTCTTTAACCGCGGCGTTCACGGTTCTCTATCACCCCGGGCTCGGAGCACTTTTCTCGGCCATGGGACCTCCAGGGGGGGCCCCTCATGGCTCCGTCAACATTCCTCTAAGTCTCATTCCGCCCACTGCCATACCCGGGCTCGGAGCATGTACTTCGGCCATGGGACCACAAGAGGGCGCCCTTCTTAAGAAATTGCTGACATCCAGGACCATTCAAGGGAGCGACCTGCCTCCCTATGCCCGCCACCGGCTTCCTCTAACCGGTGTACGGACTCTCGGGGCCCGCGCCCCCAGAGAACCAGAGTTTCAGAAATTGCACTAAGTCCAGACATCCAGGACCATTCAAGGGAGCGACCTGCCTCCCTATGCCCGCCACCGGCTCCCTCTAACCGGTGTACGGACTCTCGGGGCCCGCGCCCCCAGAGAACCAGAGTTTCAGAAATTGCACTAAGTCCAGACATCCAGGACCATTCAAGGGAGCGACCTGCCTCCCTATGCCCGCCACCGGCTCCCTCTAACCGGTGTACGGACTCTCGGGGCCCGCGCCCCCAGAGAACCAGAGTTTCAGAAATTGCACTAAGTCCAGACATCCAGGACCATTCAAGGGAGCGACCTGCCTCCCTATGCCCGCCACCGGCTCCCTCTAACCGGTGTACGGACTCTCGGGGCCCGCGCCCCCAGAGAACCAGAGTTTCGGAAATTGCACTAAGTCCGATTTTCGCCCACTACGAGACCTAAAACCGTCATCCAGGATTTCACAGGGGAGTACCCACCTCCCCTATGCCCGCCACCGGCTCCCTCTAACCGGTGTACGGAGTCTCCGGGGCCCGCGCCCCAGAGAACCAGACCTGGACCGCTCCGGAGGGCCGGGGGTTTGCTTTCGCCTTCCCCCCGACAAATGTTTGAGTGGACGGGATGACTTTCAATGGATCGCGGTATATGCACCCGCTCTGCCACTTACGACACCCGCACTCCGAATCAGGTCGTTTACGAGTCATTTCACACCCGGATCAAGAGACATTTGCTTTGACGAGGGAGGTGGACCGAGGCGTTCATTAGCCCCGGTCCGGTTCCAGTGTCATGCGGCTCTCGTCACCGGCGGTGGGGAGGAAAGCACCTCCCACCCCGGCTATCCAAGACCAAGCTCACCGATGCTGGGCGCGGATGTATCGCTCCTTCTAGGCGGGATTCCGACTTAGAGGCGTTCAGTCGTAAGCCCTCGGATGATAGCCTTGCACCAGTGGCTGCACAGCCAAGCGCGAGTACCATGTATCCGAACCTGCGGTTCCTCTCGTACTGGGCTGGATTACTATCGGAGCAACGGTCAACATCAGTAGGGTAAAGCTAACCTGTCTCAC
>NC_089806.1:162500-182500 GCF_029633855.1 Hoplias malabaricus
GCCGGCGAGCACCGGCCAACGCCCTGGGGGTGAGTAAGCCCCTTTGACTCGCGCACGCACAATCAAGCCTTCAACGATCAATGGTTGGTTTAACGACCCGGCGGGCGGCTCCGGCGCCACTCTCCCCCCCGCGAACGAGGGGGGCGGACCGGGGTACCTATGCACCTAAGGCGGTCCTCGCATAACCCCGAGTTCCGAAGCCGGCTCGCTACGTCCACCCACCCGGAGGGGGAGAGACTCACGTCGGCCGACGACGAAAGGTACGAGGCTTCTGCGGTCCATACCTTGAAGGTACCCGCCGGGGGAGGTTTGGCCTCTCGAGTCCGACTCGACAACCGGCCGTGGCCAGGTCACCGTTAATGATCCTTCCGCAGGTTCCCCTACGGAAACCTTGTTACGACTTTTACTCCCTCTAGTTAGTACCCGAACGTCCCACGAGCAGCTTACTAGACGCCGTTTGGCGGACACTGCGCCCCGGCGCGCCTGGATTTTTCAGGGGCCCCACGCCCGCCTGGGGCCACTCTGGGGGGGCCCGTGGCCCCGCGGAACTTTAAAGCACGTTCCTAGCCCCTCCCTGGCCCGAGATAAAAATCACGAAAGTTTTGACCTTTTCCCTGCGGTTCGGCTTTCGGCCACCAGATGGAGGCAAACATCCCACTTCCAATTTATTTGACCGCCATTCGAATAAATCGGAAGTGGGATCCCACTTCCAATTTATTTTAATGGCCGTCAAATAAATTGGAAGTGGGATGATCCCACTTCCAATTTATTTGACACGGTCAGAATAAATTGGACGTGGGATCCCACGAAGCGTGTATAAGGCTTGGCTGGAATAAATTGGAAGTGGGATCCCACTTCCAATCTATCCCAGCCAAGCCTTATACACGCTTCGTGGGATCCCACTTCCAATTTATTCTTAACTAGTCAAATAAATTGGAAGTGGGATCATCCCACTTCCAATTTATTTTGACTTGAATGAAATACATTGGAAGTGGGATTTGGTCCAAATTGGTCCAAATTGGTCCAAATTGGTCCAAATTGGTCCCAATTTGTCACAAATGACCACAGTTTATCAAATATTGGTCCCAATTGGTCAAAATTGACCCCGGATGGCTTCACAAAGTCAAAAATTGGCTCCCACTTCCAGTTTATTTGACTTGGTTACAATACATTGGAAGTGGGATCCCACTTCCAATTTATTTGACTTGAATGGAATACATTGGAAGTGGGATCCCACGAAGCATGTATAAGGCTTGGCTGGAATAAATTGGAAGTGGGATCCCACTTCCAATCTATCCCAGCCAAGCCTTATACATGCTTCGTGGGATCCCACTTCCAATTTATTCTGACTTGAATGAAATAAATTGGAAGTGGGATCCAGGTCTCCCAGTGGGCAAAATTCTGGGGTCCCACTTCCAATTTATTTTGACTTGAATGAAATAAATTGGAAGTGGGATTTGGTCCAAATTGGTCCAAATTGGTCCCAATTTGTCAAAAATGACCACAGTTTATCAAATTTTGGTCCCAATGTGTCAAAATTGACCCCGGATTGCTTCACAAAGTCAAAAATTGGCTCCCACTACCAATTTATTTGACTTGGTTACAATACATTGGAAGTGGGATCCCACTTCCAATTTATTTGACTTGGTTACAATACATTGGAACTGGGATCCCACGAAGCATGTATAAGGCTTGGCTGAAATAAATTGGAAGTGGGATCCCACTTCCAATTTATTTTGACTTGAATGAAATAAATTGGAAGTGGGATCCAGGTCTCCCAGTGGGCAAAATTCTGGGGTCCCACTTCCAATTTATTTTGACTTGAATGAAATAAATTGGAAGTGGGATTTGGTCCAAATTGGTCAAAATTGGTCAAAATTGGTCCAAATTGGTCCAAATTGGTCCCAATTTGTCAAAAATGACCACAGTTTATCAAATTTTGGTCCCAATGTGTCAAAATTGACCCCGGATTGCTTCACAAAGTCAAAAATTGGCTCCCACTTCCAATTTATTTGACTTGGTTACAATACATTGGAAGTGGGATCCCACTTCCAATTTATTTGACTTGGTTACAATACATTGGAAGTGGGATCCCACGAAGCATGTATAAGGCTTGGCTGAAATAAATTGGAAGTGGGATCCCACTTCCAATTTATTTTGACTTGAATGAAATAAATTGGAAGTGGGATCCAGGTCTCCCAGTGGGCAAAATTCTGGGGTCCCACTTCCAATTTATTTTGACTTGAATGAAATAAATTGGAAGTGGGATTTGGTCCAAATTGGTCCAAATTGGTCCCAATTTGTCAAAAATGACCACAGTTTATGAAATTTTGGTCCCAATTTGTCAAAATTGACCCCGGATTGCTTCACAAAGTCACAACTGGCTCCCACTTCCAATTTATTTCACAAATTGGTCCCAATTGGTCCCAATTTGTCAATAATGACCACAGTTTATTACATATTGGGCCCAATTTGTCAAAATTGACCCCGGATTGCTTCACAAAGTGACAATTGGATCCCACTTCCAATTTATTCTACTGTATTGGGATATATTGGAAGTGGGATCCCACTTCCAATTTATTTGACTTGGTTACAATACATTGGAAGTGGGATCCCACAAAACATGTATTTGATTTGGCTGGAATACATTGGAAGTGGGATCCCACTTCCAATGTATTTTGACTTGAATGTAATACATTGGAACTCTATTTTATTAAATATTGGGCCCAATTTGGCAAAACTGACCCCGGATTGCTTCACAAAGTGACAATTGGATCCCACTTCCAATGTATTTCACTATATTGGAATATATTGGAAGTGGGATCCCACTTCCAATTTATTTGACTTGGTTACAATACATTGGAAGTGGGATCCCACGAAACATGTATTTGACTTGAATGGAATAAATTGGAAGTGGGATCCAGGTCTCCCAGTGGGCAAAACGACTGGGTCCCACTTCCAGTTTAATAAATTGGAAGTGGGATCCCACTTCCAGTATAATATATTGGAAGTGGGATCCCACTTCCAATTTATTCCCTTTCAAAGGTCATACATGGGTTTTGGACACCCCTTAAAATGGTCCGAATGACCCCAAATCTTAATATGTTCATCGTGGACACTCCACGAGGCAGCCTGTGAAGTTTCGTAAGCCTAACTTGTTTTTTTCTATAAAAATACCCCAAAAAACATGTCTTTCTCCCCCACACTTTTCAATGGAGACCGAGGCCTACTGAGGCCTACTGAGGCCTAAATTTGACCTTACAGAGCCTCTTTCACGTTCAAATCTATTTATGGTTTTTATATATACTGGGCAAGGTCACAGTGATCTGGCCCTCACGTATGTTGGTCGAGCCTCTCAGATGAGTCGCCAGTCGAAGCCCCCAAGTCCGAAGACCCCCACAAACCCATTTTCTGGACATCCCACTTCCAATTTATTCCCATTCAAAGGTCATACATGGGTTTTGGACACCTCTTAAATTGGTCCGAATGACCCCAAATCTTAATATGTTCATCGTGGACAGCCCACGAGACAGCCTGTGAAGTTTCGTAAGCCTAACTTGTTTTTTTCTATAAAAATACCCCCAAAAAAACATGTCTTTCTCCCCCACACTTTTCAATGGAGACCGAGGCCTACTGAGGCCTACTGAGGCCTAAATTTGACCTTACAGAGCCTCTTTCACGTTCAAATCTATTTATGGTTTTTATATATACTGGGCAAGGTCACAGTGATCTGGCCCTCACGTATGTTGGTCGAGCCTCTCAGATGAGTCGCCAGTCGAAGCCCCCAAGTCCGAAGACCCCCACAAACCCATTTTCTGGACATCCCACTTCCAATTTATTCCCATTCAAAGGTCATACATGGGTTTTGGACACCTCTTAAATTGGTCCGAATGACCCCAAATCTTAATATGTTCATCGTGGACAGCCCACGAGACAGCCTGTGAAGTTTCGTAAGCCTAACTTGTTTTTTTCTATAAAAATACCCCCAAAAAAACATGTCTTTCTCCCCCACACTTTTCAATGGAGACCGAGGCCTACTGAGGCCTACTGAGGCCTAAATTTGACCTTACAGAGCCTCTTTCACGTTCAAATCTATTTATGGTTTTTATATATACTGGGCAAGGTCACAGTGATCTGGCCCTCACGTATGTTGGTCGAGCCTCTCAGATGAGTCGCCAGTCGAAGCCCCCAAGTCCGAAGACCCCCACAAACCCATTTTCTGGACATCCCACTTCCAATTTATTCCCATTCAAAGGTCATACATGGGTTTTGGACACCCCTTAAAATGGTCCGAATGACCCCAAATCTTAATATGTTCATCGTGGACAGCCCACGAGACAGCCTGTGAAGTTTCGTAAGCCTAACTTGTTTTTTTCTATAAAAATACCCCCAAAAAAACATGTCTTTCTCCCCCACACTTTTCAATGGAGACCGAGGCCTACTGAGGCCTACTGAAGCCTAAATTTGACCTTAAAGAGCTTTTTTCACGTTCAAATCAGTTTATGTTTTTTATATATATCTAGCCCGCGCGTATGTTCTTTGGGCCTCTCTGATGTCATTGGATGGACATTGCACATTCTCAATTTTTAACATATTATACCTAATATATTCATTTTTAGATGAAAGTAGCAAAATCCACACGTGTCCCACGTCCAATTTATGTGGTCGCATGTAATAAATTGGAAGTGGGATTTTCTCTCCGGTGGACGCGTACCAATCCTTTACAAGGTCCCTTGCAACAAAAAGCAACACTCTGTCATCCCCATGAGTTTTTCCATAGCTCGTTAGCGCCCCTAGTGAATCCCTTGAACCGTGTATTGCCCGTGATAGTAATTTTGTAGAGGGTAGTACCCAACGTCCAACCGGCAATTTACCTAAGTGGCCGGTGGGATCCCATATCGTAATACGATCCCACCCGCCAATTATGCGTCCGTTGGCAATTTATTTGAATGGGCTTTTGTCCAGGAACCATGTACAGGTACTACCTCTAGATGCCCAGGTTCGATCGACTTCCCACCTCAACGAGGCAACCCCCCGGTAAAGGGGCACCTCGGAGATGGTCCGAGGACCTCACCAGGCCATCCAATCGGTAGTAGCGACGGGCGGTGTGTACAAAGGGCAGGGACTTAATCGACGCGGGCTGGTGACCCGCGACTACTTGGAATTCCTCGTTCAAGGGGAAAAGTTACAATCCCCTATCCCCAGCGGGGAAGGCGTTCATAGGATTGCCCAGGCCTTTCGGCATAGGATGGATGCACATGCTGAACCAGCCAGTGTAACTCACGTGCGGCCCCGGGCGTCTAAGGGCATCACAGACCTGTTATGGCCCCGAATCTCATACGGCTTTGCCTTGCCCCGGATCGCTCTAAGAAGTTCGGCCACCGACCGACGAACCCCTCGGGCCGCAAGCCCCCACAGGGACCCAAGGGAGGGCCGTGTAACTTTTTAAGGCACAGGGTCTCGTCCGTTATCGGAGTTAACCAGACGAATCGCTCCACGAACTCCCAACGGCCATGCACCACCACCCACAGAATCAAGAAAGAGCCATCAATCTGTCAATCCTTACCGTGTCCGGGCCGGGTGAGATTCCCCGTGTTGAGTCAAATTAAGCCGCAAGCTCCACTCCTGGTGGTGCCCTTCCGTCAATTCCTTTAAGTTTCAGCTTTGCAACCGTACTCCCCCCAGAGCCCAAAGACTCGTGGTTTCCCTCACGCTGCCCGGCGGGTCATGGTCGCTAGCCTCACGCCGCCGGATCGCGGGTCGGCATAGTTTACGGTCGGAACTACGACGGTATCTGATCGTCTTCGCTCCCCCGACTTTCGTTCTTGATTAATGAAAACATTCTTGGCAAATGCTTTCGCTTTCGTTCGTCCCACACCGGTCAACGAATTTCACCTCTATCGGTGTGGTACGGATGCCCCCGGCCGTCCCTCTTAATCATTGCCCTCGGTCCTTAAAACCCACGAAATAGGACCGTGGAAGCCCCGGAGCCCCACTCCGGAACGACCAGCCGTCCCGAAGGAGAGACCCCGAAGCCCCGCGGAAGGGCCCTATTCCATTATTCCTAGCTCAGTCAGACATGGCACGTGTCGGCCTGCTTTGAGCACTCTGCTTTATTCAAAGTAAACGCTCCGGACCCTCCAACCCACCGTGCACCGCAGTGAAGTACCCAGCTAAGGGCTTCTCCGCGGCCGGCGAGCAGAGGACACCGGCGGGTAGGGACCAGGTCCCAACATCCACCCAGAGACAGGGGGTCACCCCCGAAGGAGCTCCCCACGCCATCCCGGACAGTACAGGGGATCCGAGACCTGTCCCCACATCCAACTACGAGCTTTTTAACTGCAGCAACTTTAGCATACGCTATTGGAGCTGGAATTACCGCGGCTGCTGGCACCAGACTTGCCCTCCAATGGGTCATCACTCACGGACATAGATTGAGTTCATTTCGATTACGCTCCACAGGATCATAGGACCCGCATCGATATTTTTCGTCACTACCTCCCCGTGTCGGGAATGGGTAATTTGCGCGCCTGCTGCCTTCCTTGGAAGTGGTAGCCGTTTCTCAGGCTCCCTCTCCGGAATCGAACCCAGATTCCCCGTTACCCGTGGTCACCACGGTAGGCACGTAGCCTACCGTCGAAAGTTGATAGGGCAGACACTCGAATGATACGTCGCCGCCCCGGAGGGCTTAACGATCGGCCAGAGGTTATCTAGAGTCACCAAAGCGACCCGACCGGAGCCGGGAGGGTTTTTCGGTTCTGATAAATGCACGTATCCGGGGGACAGGGGCCGGGAGAGCATTTCACGCCGACCCCCAGAACCCTTCCAACGCTTCGTTTGCATGTATTAGCTCTGGAATTACCACAGTTATACCAAGTAACGTGTGGAGCGATCAAAGGAACCATAACTGATTTAATGAGCCATTCGCAGTTTCACTGTACCAAAACCCGTGTGTACTTAGACTTGCATGGCTTAATCTTTGAGACAAGCATATAATACTGGCAGGATCAACCAGACCGACCCCCCTTGGATCTCAAACCCCGGACGGGGAAAGAGAGGGGGCGCATGGAGCCCGTGAGAGTGATCTCAGGGGACACCAGCGAAGAGGATCGAACGCGACCCCGCTGTGGGGGTCTGCAATCGACTTGGCAACTTGGAAAACGTATGATTCTCGCCCGGACGGTGCAGGCTAGGGGCCGGGTCCTTCCCTCAAACGGATCCCGACCCTAAGGCACCACCGACGCGGACGTTGAACGGACCTACTGTTGGATCGACCGGCCGACTAAGTCCCCCTCGGAACCGTTCTGGACAAGCGGACATGCCTCTTACGGGCATCCACGAGCCATGGAGGCTGGGAGCACAAGGTGGGGAGGATCGCTCTAAGCACTGTATTTAGGCTTAGAAGCCTGCCCCTGGTGCTCCGCGTATACCGAGCTCGAACGGCCGTGAAGGACAGCCGTTAAGGGAAGAGAATGGAAGAGAATCCTGGCCCCCTCAAAGCGCGAGGAAGTCGGCATAGGTTTTTACGGTACGCCACCACCGGAGCCGTCTGATGTTCAGAAGACGAAGGGTTTTGCCCTCAATCTCGTAAGGTCGAGGGCTCACCACCGAACTTCCAGCCGCGGTCCTTGGTAGGACCGATACGCGGACAAGCCGCAAATCCTGGCCCCCTCGCAGTGCGAGGAGGTCGGCAAAGGTTTACGGTTTCGCCCCCCGGAGCCTACGGAAGTCTGCGTTTAAGAAGACGAAGGGTCGGATCCCGTAGGCCGACCCTGCGAACTTCCAGCCGCGGTCTGTGGAAGACCGATCCGTGTCACCTCTAATGCGCTCTTTGCCTCCGGCCGTTTCCAGCCGGGGGCCCGGTGGTGCGCTCCCACGTCCCGCTCAAAGGAGGGGAAAGGTCGGGAGATCCCACGGACCGGCGGATGACCGCCGGCCAACGCCTCGGGGGGTTACGCGGCCCCGTCGACTCGCGCACGGGCAAATTTATGGGTTTAAAAAGGGGGACAATCCTCATACGTTCGACCCCCCGGTGCCCAGGGAAGTTGACCCTCCCCGGGCAGGCATATCGAACGAATCATCGGTCGGAAAACTCTCTCTTTCGGGACGGGGGAAACCCCTCATACGCTCGACCCCCCATGCCCAGGAATGTTTTACCTTCCCAGGCATACATCGAACGAATCATCGGGGTGGACACAACGGGCTTATAACAATCGACGGGGCGGCCCGTTCCACCCGCCCCACAAGTGGGCAGATGGTCGGTGGCCTATAGACCCACAGGCAGTCCCAATACCACCGTGATACGAGATCCGGGGTTGGGACTTGACCTTAAAGGTACCCGGTCGAGGCGGACCGAGTGGAAGCCACTCGGATTTATGACAGTGGTAGGCCCCACGGACCTTGGGGACCACTCCCCATCGCTCTGCCCGGCACCTGGCTCGGAAACCGGGACTAATTTTGGCAGTAATACGCTATCGGTCTTGGTTCTCATTGGTTCATACACCCAAGATGGGCGAACGTCGAACGCGAACGGGAGCGATCAACGCCCATAACCCCTAATTATGCACGAACCGGGGGCTATATAAGGGGTCGCCTTCACTCGGAGCCGTCAGTCTCTCACCATGGATAGCTGCCCGCTTTGCGAACAAGCCATTGCTACGGATCTGACTTTCCACTTTACCATCTTCCACAGACTCGGACCGGACGACGCAGCCTTCCTCCGAGAACTGGACCGAAGCGGGGAGAATTCATCACAGCTCGACTGCCCTCTCTGCGGCCTGCCGTCTCTCTCTTCGCCGGCAGATCACCTGGGCTCGGCGCATTCCCTCAAAGGCCTCGCCCTTCGGATCGCTCTCTCTGCCGCTCGACGCCTTCGCACCCTCCACCTTCTGCGTCGCTATCAACAGTCTAAGCCGCGGAACCCTCCACCGCCCTCGGGATCCCGTTCCCCGAATCCAGCCTCGCCGCCGGGACCAAGCACGCCGGGACCGAGCGCGCCGGGACCGAACACGCCGGGACCGAGCACGCCGGGACCGAGCACGCCGGGACCGAACACGCCGGACCCGAACACGCCGGACCCGAACACGCCGGACCCAAGCACGCCGGACCCAAGCACGCCGGACCCAACCATGCTGTACCCAAGCTCACCGGACCCAAGCACGCCGGAGCCAACCACGCCTGATGCTTGCCCGCTCTGCGAGCAAGCCATTACGGATCTGACTTCCCATTATACCACCTTCCACCGCCTTGGATCTGCCGACATTGACTTTCTCCGGGGACTGGACCAAAGTGGGGAGAATTCGTCCCAGCTCGACTGCCCTCTCTGCGGCCTGCCGTCTCTCTCTTCGCCGGCGGATCACCTGGGCTCGGCGCATTCCCTCAAAGGCCTCGCCCTTCGGATCGCTCTCTCTGCCGCTCGACGCCTTCGCACCATCCACCTTCTGCGTCGCTATCAACAGTCTAAGCCGCGGAACCCTCCACCGCCCTCGGTATCCTGTTCCCCGAATCCAGCCTCGCCGGGCCCCAGCACGCCGGGCCCCAGCATGCCGGACCCAGCCATGCCGGGCCCAAGCACGCCGGGCCCAAGCACGCCGGGACCCAACACGCCGGACCCAGCTTCGCCGGACCCAGCCTCGCCGGACCAAGCCTCCCCGGGCCAAGCCACTACGGGCCAAGCCACGCCGGAGCCGGTCGACAGCGACTACCAACCGAGCGAGTCTTCCCCTGCCGAATCCACCTCGGACACGGATTCAGAGACCGAGCGGGCACGGCGAACCTCCCGGGGGAGGCAGCTCGTGATCCCGCATCGGTTTCGGGACACCTACGTCAGCCGTTCGGTAGACGACTTTCAGAAGTTCTACCTGCGGGTCGACGCGTCACCGAAGGACATCGAGAACTCTCGCCAGCGACGGGGCCACGTTATTCGGTTCCTGCTTCACTGCGCCCCGCCCGGCTGCCAATTCACAGACCTGTCTTTCGTCCATCACACGAACGTTCCCACTTGGGTACAGAGCCTTCAGAAACTGGGTTACGCTTCGACAACCGTTAAGTGTTACCTGCACAGCGCCAAGGCGTTCGTCTCCCACGTCGCTGCCTTCGACCCAGAGACCGCCGGGGTCAGCCCCGAAGAGCTCCAGAGGCTGAAGCTGACCTTCGCCAAGGCTCATCGGGACATCGCACGCACGATTCTGGGCCATCGCCAGCGCGTGAAGAGAGCGAAGCTGAGTCGCTTGCCGCAACCTTCGGATTTCAGGGTCTTCCTAAGCCACGCTAAGACCCGAATCCCAGAGCTCATAGACGCGGCCCGGACGGGGGACACCGCCCGCCGGTCGACGCTACGGATGCTCCAGGGGTACCTGCTCGGCCTTTTGTCTGTCTTAACCGGTCACCGGTCGGTTGTGTTTCTCAACCTGACGGTTGGAGAGTTGAGGCAAGCCAGCACCACGGATGGCACCGGCTTCGTGGTTTATGTTCGTGAACACAAGACCAACGCCTCGTTCGGGGACGCTCCGATCGGGTTGTCTGCCACAGAGCTGGCCTGGTTGACCGCACTCAGCGACTTACACGGGGCCCGGGACGGGTTCGTGTTCTTGGACAGGGGGAACCAGCTGCGCAAGCCAAACTCACTGCTTCGGATCGCGTGGACGGATGCGGGCCTCGGAGGCGCGGTGGCCTTCAACCTGATCCGCACGGCTGTTTCGAACCAAGTGAGTGTTGAACTTAATCCGACTTATGTGGGCTCTTAACCCCGGCCTTCCTACTTCTGACACCTCGCACCTCTGTTTCAGGTTTCGACTCTGCCGGCCGAAGATAGAGATCGAGTGACGACAAGCATGTGCCACTCCAACATCACTGCCCGGGCCTTCTACCGAGCCGGCCTCTCTGCGGCCGATGTGATGCGGGCTCGTGAGAACCGTCTTTCCGCCCTCGAAACGGCCTGAACCGGACCCTCTTCAAAGCGCAACCCAGCCGGGATTCACTCCGTGTTTCTGCACCCCCGTGGCTTTGATATGTTTTACTGCGAAATAAATACATTTATTTCTGAATCCCCAAACAGAGTGTTCCCGTGTGGTACTTGCTTCGGTTTGGAGATGGAGGGGGGGTGGAGATTGGGTGATCCTCCCAGAGGGAGACTTTTTACGAGGTCCGACCGGCCTTAAGACTTAAACGATCAGTGGTTATGGGTTAACTTAGTCGGCGGGCGGCCCGTTCCACCGCCCCGCTAAGGGAGCAGTGGTCGGAGGCCTATGGACCTTAGGCAGTTCACCGGGGTGGGTAAACTTACCTTTAGGCACCCGTCGCATGAATATAGGAGACCATTTGGCTTTTTTGGCCCCGGAAACCAGCCACTTCTCCGGGCATATATAGAACCAATCCCCCCCAGGGAGGGAGTTGGAACTAAAGGTCATTGAAATTAAATGGGTTTAACAGTTAACTTTGTCGGCGGGCGGCCCGTTCCACCGCCCCGCTAAGGGAGCAGTGGTCGGAGGCCTATGGACCTTAGGCAGTTCACCGGGGTGGGTAAACTTACCTTTAGGCACCCGTCGCATGAATATAGGAGACCATTTGGCTTTTTTGGCCCCGGAAACCAGCCACTTCTCCGGGCATATATAGAACCAATCCCCCCCAGGGAGGGAGTTGGAACTAAAGGTCATTGAAATTAAATGGGTTTAACAGTTAACTTTGTCGGCGGGCGGCCCGTTCCACCGCCCCGCTAAGGGAGCAGTGGTCGGAGGCCTATGGACCTTAGGCAGTTCACCGGGGTGGGTAAACTTACCTTTAGGCACCCGTCGCATGAATATAGGAGACCATTTGGCTTTTTTGGCCCCGGAAACCAGCCACTTCTCCGGGCATATATAGAACCAATCCCCCCCAGGGAGGGAGTTGGAACTAAAGGTCATTGAAATTAAATGGGTTTAACAGTTAACTTTGTCGGCGGGCGGCCCGTTCCACCGCCCCGCTAAGGGAGCAGTGGTCGGAGGCCTATGGACCTTAGGCAGTTCACTGGGGGCGGTAAACTTACCTTTAGGCACCCGTCGCATGAATATAGGAGACCATTTGGCTTTTTTGGCCCCGGAAACCAGCCACTTCTCCGGGCATATATAGAATGAACCATCGGGGGCTAAGGGCAGATAGTCAAGTCAGTTATACCGATCGAACTCTCTTGAGTTTCGGCTTAAAGCTCTGGCATTTGCCGTTGGGACTTAGAGTATTTTTTTTAATAAAGAGGGGAGGCCGGGCTTACCTCCACCTTAAGCCCAGAGGGTGTCCCAGTCCTCGGGCTTGTGTATTCGCATCAACGGGGTCCATGGAAGTCATTTTAGACATCCAGAGGGGAGGCAACCCAAACCATCCCCTTAGCCCAGAGGTGTGCCACTCCTCGGGCTTGTGTATTCGCATCAACGGGGTCCATGGAAGTCATTTTTAGACCTCCAGAGGGGAGGCAACCCAAACCATCCCCTTAGCCCAGAGGTGTGCCAGTCCTCGGGCTTGTGTATTCGCATCAACGGGGTCCATGGAAGTCATTTTTAGACCTCCAGAGGGGAGGCAACCCAAACCATCCCCTTAGCCCAGAGGTGTGCCACTCCTCGGGCTTGAAACTTCGCATCACCGGGGTGTATGGAAGTCTTTGGTCCAGTTCTGCCAGTGCTCGTTGTCGAACTTAGAAATATTTCTAATTATTTTTAGACTTCCAGAGGGGAGGCCGAGCATACCAACCCCTTAGCCCAGAGGTGTGCCAGTCCTCGGGCTTCGGTATTCGCATCACCGGGGTCTACGGAGGTCTCAACTTAGGTTTTGAAAACCTCCAGAGGGGGGGCCGGATTAACCACCACCCTAGCCCAGAGGTGTGCCAGTCCTCGGGCTTCGGTATTCGCATCACCGGGGTCTACGGAGGTCTCAACTTAGGTTTTGAAAACCTCCAGAGGGGGGGCCGGATTAACCACCACCCTAGCCCAGAGGGGTGCCAGTCCTCGGGCTTCGGTATTCGCATCACCGGGGTCTACGGAGGTCTCAACTTAGGTTTTGAAAACCTCCAGAGGGGGGGCCGGATTAACCACCACCCTAGCCCAGAGGGGTGCCAGTCCTCGGGCTTCGGTATTCGCATCACCGGGGTCTATGGAGGTCTCGACTTAGGTTTTGAAAACCTCCAGAGGGTGGGGGCATATCTTATCCCCACCCTAGCCCAGAGGGGTGCCAGTCCTCGGGCTTCGGTATTCGCATCACCGGGGTCTATGGAGGTCTCGACTTAGGTTTTGAAAACCTCCAGAGGGTGGGGGCATATCTTATCCCCACCCTAGCCCAGAGGTGTGCCAGTCCTCGGGCTTCGGTATTCGCATCAACGGGGTCTACGGATGTCTCGACTTAGGTTTTGAACACATCCAGGGAAGCAGAGCGGACATTCCCATTATTTCAAGCCCATCGGGAAGCCACTCTTTTGGGCATAGCGTTTCGCATCGCTGTTACCCAAACTTACGTCTGATTTAATGCCTCCCTAATATCCCGACGGCACCAGGCTGAGAAACCATATGCCCACAGGATTTGAGGCATTGGAACCTCGTTCGCATAGCCGACAACGATGAACCTCCCTCGGACTCGCTACGAGGCTTGAGGAGGGTCCTGATTTTCTTAAAATCTCAGGTGAGGGACTTAGAAAATTTTCACTTTAAAACCACAGACCTCCAGAGGAGAGACCGGGCTTATCACAACCTTAGCCCAGAGGGCGCCACTCCTCGGGCATGTCACTTCGCATCACCGGGGTCCATGGATGTCTCGACTTAGGTTTTGAACACATCCAGAAGGGGGGGCCGGATTAACCACCACCCTTAGCCCAGAGGGGTGCCAGTCCTCGGGCTTTAAATTCGCTTCGCCGGGGTCTATGGAAGTCATTTTTAGACCTCCAGAGGGGAGGCAACCCAAACCATCCCCTTAGCCCAGAGGTGTGCCACTCCTCGGGCTTGTGTATTCGCATCACCGGGGTCCATGGAAGTCATTTTAGACATCCAGAGGGGAGGCCACCCTAACCATCCCCTTAGCCCAGAGGGGTGCCAGTCCTCGGGCTTTAAATTCGCTTCGCCGGGGTCTATGGAAGTCATTTTTAGACCTCCAGAGGGGAGGCAACCCAAACCATCCCCTTAGCCCAGAGGTGTGCCACTCCTCGGGCTTGTGTATTCGCATCACCGGGGTCCATGGAAGTCATTTTAGACATCCAGAGGGGAGGCCACCCTAACCATCCCCTTAGCCCAGAGGTGTGCCAGTCCTCGGGCTTGTGTATTCGCATCAACGGGGTCCATGGAAGTCATTTTTGACCTCCAGAGGGGAGGCAACCCAAACCATCCCCTTAGCCCAGAGGTGTGCCAGTCCTCGGGCTTGTGTATTCGCATCAACGGGGTCCATGGAAGTCATTTTTGACCTCCAGAGGGGAGGCAACCCAAACCATCCCCTTAGCCCAGAGGTGTGCCAGTCCTCGGGCTTGTGTATTCGCATCAACGGGGTCCATGGAAGTCATTTTTGACCTCCAGAGGGGAGGCAACCCAAACCATCCCCTTAGCCCAGAGGTGTGCCAGTCCTCGGGCTTGTGTATTCGCATCAACGGGGTCCATGGAAGTCATTTTAGACCTCCAGAGGGGAGGCAACCCAAACCATCCCCTTAGCCCAGAGGTGTGCCACTCCTCGGGCTTGTGTATTCGCATCACCGGGGTCCATGGAAGTCATTTTAGACCTCCAGAGAGTGGGGCCGGTCTTACCACCACTCTTAGCCCAGAGGGCGTCACTCCTCGGGCATGAAATTCGGATAACCGGGGTCCATGGATGTCTCAACTTAGGTTTTGAACACATCCAGAGGGGAGGCCACCCAAACCATCCCCTTAGCCCGGAGGTGTGCACCTCCTCGGGCTTGAAATTCGAATCACCGGGGTCCATGGAAGTCATTTTAGACATCCAGAGAGTGGGGCCGGTCTTACCACCACTCTTAGCCCAGAGGGCACCACTCCTCGGGCATGAAATTCGCATCACCGGGGTCCATGGAAGTCAGTTTAGACCTCCAGAGAGTGGGGCCGGTCTTACCACCACCCTTAAGCCCAGAGGGCGTCACTCCTCGGGCATGGAATTCGCATCAACGGGGTCTACGGATGTCTCGACTTAGGTTTTGAACACATCCAGGGAAGCAGAGCGGACATTCCCATTATTTCAAGCCCATCGGGAAGCCACTCCTTTGGGCATAGCGTTTCGCATCGCTGTTACCCAAACTTACGTCTGATTTAATGCCTCCCTAATATCCCGACGGCACCAGGCTGAGAAACCATATGCCCACAGGATTAGAGGCGTCTGAACCCCTTTCGCATAGCCGACAACGATGAACCTCCCTCGGACTCGCTACGAGGCTTGAGGAGGGTCCTGATTCTCTTAAAATCTCAGGTGAGGGACTTAGAAAATATTCACTTTAAAACCACAGACCTCCAGAGGAGAGACCGGGCTTATCACAACCTTAGCCCAGAAGGCACCACTCTTCGGGCATGTCACTTCGCATCACCGGGGTCCATGGAAGTCTCGACTTAGGTTTTGAACGCATCCAGAGGGTGGGGGCCGGACTTACCACCACCCTTAGCCCAGAGGGCGTCACTCCTCGGGCATAAAATTCGGATAACCGGGGTCCATGGAAGTCAATTTTGACCTCCAGAGAGGGGGGGCCTGGCTTACCACCACCCTAAGCCCAGAGGGCGTCACTCCTCGGGCATGAAATACGCTACACCGGGGTCCATGGAAGTCAGTTTAGACCTCCAGAGAGGGGGGGCCGGGCTTACCACCACCCTTAGCCCAGAGGGCACCACTCCTCGGGCTTGAAATTCGCATCACCGGGGTCCATGGAAGTCTCGACTTAGGTTTTGGAAACCTCCAGAGGGGGGGCTGCACTTACCACCACCCTAAGCCCAGAGGGCGTCACTCCTCGGGCATGAAATACGCTATACCGGGGTCCATGGAAGTCCTTTTAGACCTCCAGAGAGGGGGGGCCGGGCTTACCACCACCCTTAGCCCAGAGGGCACCACTCCTCGGGCTTGAAATTCGCATCACCGGGGTCCATGGAAGTCTCGACTTAGGTTTTGGAAACCTCCAGAGGGGGGGCTGCACTTACCACCACCCTAAGCCCAGAGGGCGTCACTCCTCGGGCATGAAATACGCTATACCGGGGTCCATGGAAGTCCTTTTAGACCTCCAGAGAGGGGGGGCCGGGCTTACCACCACCCTTAGCCCAGAGGGCACCACTCCTCGGGCTTGAAATTCGCATCACCGGGGTCCATGGAAGTCTCGACTTAGGTTTTGGAAACCTCCAGAGGGGGGGCTGCACTTACCACCACCCTTAGCCCAGAGGTTCATCACTCCTCGGGCATGAAATTCGGATAACCGGGGTCCATGGAAGTCAGTTTAGACCTCCAGAGAGTGGGGCCGGGCTTACCACCACCCTAAGCCCAGAGGGCGTCACTCCTCGGGCATGAAATTCGGACAACCGGGGTCCATGGAAGTCAGTTTAGACCTCCAGAGGGGGGGCTGAGCATACCACCACCCTTAGCCCAGAGGTGTGCTCCTCATCGGGCATGAAATACGCTTCACCGGGGTCCATGGAAGTCATTCGAGACCTCCAGAGGGGGGGCCGGGCATACCACCACCCTTAGCCCAGAGGTGAGTCACTCCTCGGGCATCAAATTCGCATCACCGGGGTCCATGGAAGTCAGTTTAGACCTCCAGAGGGGGGGCTGAGCATACCACCACCCTTAGCCCAGAGGTGTGCTCCTCATCGGGCATGAAATACGCTTCACCGGGGTCCATGGAAGTCATTCGAGACCTCCAGAGGGGGGGCCGGGCATACCACCACCCTTAGCCCAGAGGTGAGTCACTCCTCGGGCATCAAATTCGCATCACCGGGGTCCATGGAAGTCAGTTTAGACCTCCAGAGGGGGGGCTGAGCATACCACCACCCTTAGCCCAGAGGTGTGCTCCTCATCGGGCATGAAATACGCTTCACCGGGGTCCATGGAAGTCATTCGAGACCTCCAGAGGGGGGGCCGGGCATACCACCACCCTTAGCCCAGAGGTGAGTCACTCCTCGGGCATCAAATTCGCATCACCGGGGTCCATGGAAGTCATTTAGACCTCCAGAGAGGGGGGCCGAACCTACCAGCAACCTTAGCCCAGAGGGCGTCACTCCTCGGGCTTCAAACTCCCATCATCGGGGTTCCATGGAAGTCTCGACTTAGGTTTTGAACCGTTCCGGGGTCACCTCCAGTGAGATAACGCGGAAATCTCACTATATTCATGCCCACAGGCGAACCAGAGCCTTGGGCTTGTCATAGTTACATACGGTGTACCCAAACTTTCGTCTTTTCTAAAGGAACCCTAATGTCCTGACGGCACCGCACTGGAAACCCCCATGCCCTCTGAATTTTTACCACTCCGAGGTGCTCCGTTTTGGGCTTGCTACCTAGGGCGAAGAGGGTCAGAAATTTTTCTAAGTCCTACTTTAAAACGTCCCACTGGGAGACCACTAGGGTTAGCACTTTGCCAAAAAATCACGGCTGAATGCAATTTTCACGCCTCGCACCCTTTGTTCGTTTAGATTTAACAAAAAAATCAACCGAACCCCCTTTTTAACAACGCTTTGCCGAATTTAGCTCACTTTTCCCGGCCTGGAATATCTCACGCTTGCCCCCCACGGTACTTACCTCCGGGGAAGACACCCCCGTCGCTGCCAACACCCATGCCCGGCCCAGGCTCACCCGACTCGGCCTCGCTAGCTCCATCGCCCGCTCCAAACCTCCGGGGAGAAGACCCCCATCGCCGCCAACGCCCATGCCCGGCCCAGGCTCACCCGACTCGGCCTCGCTAGCTCCATCGCCCGCTCCAAACCTCCGGGGCTGGACCTCCAGGAACCCAGCGCACCTCTCGAACCTATCCGGCCCACACTTAAGCACTCCTCCTCGGACTAAACCATTCAGCCCGCGCCGCTGGAACGAGCGCCCACTGGAAGACCTGAGCCTCAAACCCGCGCGCTTTACGGTTCTCTATCTCCCCGGGCTCGGAGCACTTTTCTCGGCCATGGGACCTCCAGGGGGGGCCCCTCTTAGCTCCGTCATCATTCCTCTAAGTCTCACTCCGCCCACTGGAAGACCTGAGCCCCAAACCCGCGCGCTTTACGGTTCTCTATCTCCCCGGGCTCGGAGCACTTTTCTCGGCCATGGGACCTCCAGGGGGGGCCCCTCTTAGCTCCGTCATCATTTCTCTAAGTCTCACTCCGCCCACTGGAAGACCTGAGCCCCAAACCCGCGCGCTTTACGGTTCTCTATCTCCCCGGGCTCGGAGCACTTTTCTCGGCCATGGGACCTCCAGGGGGGGCCCCTCTTAGCTCCGTCATCATTTCTCTAAGTCTCACTCCGCCCACTGGAAGACCCGAGCCCCAAACCCGCGCGCTTTACGGTTCTCTATCTCCCCGGGCTCGGGGCACTTTTCTCGGCCACGGGACCTCCAGGGGAGGCCCCTCTTGGCTCCGTCAATATTCCTTTAAGTCTCATTCCGCCCACTGGAAGACCCGAGCCCCAAACCCGCGCGCTTTACGGTTCTCTATCACCCCGGGCTCGGAGCACTTTTCTCGGCCATGGGACCTCCAGGGGGGGCCCTTCATGGCTCCGTCAATATTCCTTTAAGTCTCACTCCGCCCACTGGAAGACCCGAGCCCCAAACCCGCGCGCTTTACGGTTCTCTATCTCCCCGGGCTCGGGGCACTTTTCTCGGCCATGGGACCTCCAGGGGGGGCCCTTCATGGCTCCGTCAATATTCCTTTAAGTCTCACTCCGCCCACTGGAAGACCCGAGCCCCAAACCCGCGCGCTTTACGGTTCTCTATCACCCCGGGCTCGGAGCACTTTTCTCGGCCATGGGACCTCCAGGGGGGGCCCTTCATGGCTCCGTCAATATTCCTTTAAGTCTCACTCCGCCCACTGGAAGACCCGAGCCCCAAACCCGCGCGCTTTACGGTTCTCTATCACCCCGGGCTCGGAGCACTTTTCTCGGCCATGGGACCTCCAGGGGGGGCCCTTCATGGCTCCGTCAATATTCCTTTAAGTCTCACTCCGCCCACTGGAAGACCCGAGCCCCAAACCCGCGCGCTTTACGGTTCTCTATCACCCCGGGCTCGGGGCACTTTTCTCGGCCATGGGACCTCCAGGGGAGGCCCCTCTTGGCTCCGTCAATATTCCTTTAAGTCTCATTCCGCCCACTGCCATACCCGAGGTCTTTAACCGCGGCGTTCACGGTTCTCTATCACCCCGGGCTCGGAGCACTTTTCTCGGCCATGGGACCTCCAGGGGGGGCCCCTCATGGCTCCGTCAACATTCCTCTAAGTCTCATTCCGCCCACTGCCATACCCGGGCTCGGAGCATGTACTTCGGCCATGGGACCACAAGAGGGCGCCCTTCTTAAGAAATTGCTGACATCCAGGACCATTCAAGGGAGCGACCTGCCTCCCTATGCCCGCCACCGGCTTCCTCTAACCGGTGTACGGACTCTCGGGGCCCGCGCCCCCAGAGAACCAGAGTTTCAGAAATTGCACTAAGTCCAGACATCCAGGACCATTCAAGGGAGCGACCTGCCTCCCTATGCCCGCCACCGGCTCCCTCTAACCGGTGTACGGACTCTCGGGGCCCGCGCCCCCAGAGAACCAGAGTTTCAGAAATTGCACTAAGTCCAGACATCCAGGACCATTCAAGGGAGCGACCTGCCTCCCTATGCCCGCCACCGGCTCCCTCTAACCGGTGTACGGACTCTCGGGGCCCGCGCCCCCAGAGAACCAGAGTTTCAGAAATTGCACTAAGTCCAGACATCCAGGACCATTCAAGGGAGCGACCTGCCTCCCTATGCCCGCCACCGGCTCCCTCTAACCGGTGTACGGACTCTCGGGGCCCGCGCCCCCAGAGAACCAGAGTTTCGGAAATTGCACTAAGTCCGATTTTCGC
>NC_089806.1:185000-210000 GCF_029633855.1 Hoplias malabaricus
ACAGCAACTGGACAACCATCCCACTTCCAATATATTTGACACCATCAGAATATATTGCAATTGGACAACCATCCCACTTCCAATATATTTGACAGCAATTGGACAACCATCCCACTTCCAATATATTTGACACAAGTCAAATATATTGCAATTGGGATCCCAATTCACATATATTTGACACAAGTCAAATATATTACAATTGGGATCCCAATTCACATATATTTGACACAAGTCAAATATATTGCAATTGGGATCCCAATTCACATATATTTGACTTGTGTCAAATATATTGCAATTGGGATCCCGATTCACATATATTTGACACAAGTCAAATATATTGCAATTGGGATCCCAATTCACGTATATTTGACACAAGTCAAATATATTGCAATTGGGATCCCGATTCACATATATTTGACACAAGTCAAATATATTGCAAATGGGATCCCAATTCACATATATTTGACACAAGTCAAATATATTGCAATTGGGATCCCAATTCACATATATTTGACTTGTGTCAAATATATTGCAATTGGGATCCCGATTCACATATATTTGACACAAGTCAAATATATTGCAATTGGGATCCCAATTCACATATATTTGACACAAGTCAAATATATTGCAATTGGGATCCCGATTCACATATATTTGACACAAGTCAAATATATTGCAAATGGGATCCCAATTCACATATATTTGACACAAGTCAAATATATTGCAATTGGGATCCCAATTCACATATATTTGACTTGTGTCAAATATATTGCAATTGGGATCACAATTGCAAATTATATCTTACCCAGAGCCCCAGGCTCCCAGAAGGGAGCTGGGCTGTGATAAGGCTTGCCCCGGAGCCTACCACTGGTGCTAAGACTCCCATAAGCCTCTGGATCTCTGCAGAGTCCCAGAGTCCCAGAGTCCCAGAGTCCCAGAGCCCCAGGGACCCAGAGACCCAGAGCCCCAGAGCCCCAGAGCCCAAGAGCCCCAGAGTCCCAGGGACCCAGAGTCCCAGAGTCCCAGGGACCCAGAGTCCCAGGGACCCAGAGTCCCAGGGACCAAGAGACCCAGAGCCCCAGGGACCCAGAGTCCCAGGGACCCAGAGTCCCAGGGACCCAGAGACCCAGAGACCCAGAGCCCCAGGGACCCAGAGCCCCAGAGCCCCAGAGCCCCAGAGTCCCAGAGCACCAGAGCCCCAGAGCCCCAGAGTCCCAGGGACCAAGAGTCCCAGGGACCCAGAGACCCAGAGCCCCAGGGACCCAGAGACCCAGAGCCCCAGGGACCCAGAGACCCAGAGCCCCAGGGACCCAGAGCCCCAGAGCCCCAGAGCCCCAGAGTCCCAGAGTCCCAGAGCCCCAGAGCCCCAGAGCCCCAGAGACCCAGGG
This sequence comes from Hoplias malabaricus, assembly GCF_029633855.1. NCBI lineage: Eukaryota > Metazoa > Chordata > Actinopteri > Characiformes > Erythrinidae > Hoplias > Hoplias malabaricus. Next base: position 186,389 of record NC_089806.1, read on the forward strand.
ACCCAGAGCCCCAGAGTCCCAGAGCCCCAGAGCCCAAGAGCCCCAGGGACCCAGAGACCCAGAGCCCCAGAGCCCCAGAGCCCCAGAGTCCCAGAGCCCCAGTGCCCCAGAGTCCCAGAGCCCCAGAGCCCCAGAGTCCCAGGGACCCAGAGTCCCAGAGCCCCAGGGACCCAGAGACCCAGAGCCCCAGAGCCCCAGAGACCCAGAGCCCCAGAGCCCCAGGGAACCAGAGCCCCAGAGTCCCAGGGACCCAGAGACCCAGAGACCCAGAGCCCCAGGGACCCAGAGCCCCAGAGTCCCAGGGACCCAGAGCCCCAGAGCCCCAGGGACCCAGGGACCCAGAGCCCCAGAGCCCCAGAGTCCCAGAGCCCCAGAGTCCCAGGGACCCAGAGACCCAGAGCCCCAGAGCCCCAGAGTCCCAGGGACCCAGAGCCCCAGAGCCCCAGGGACCCAGAGCCCCAGAGCCCCAGAGTCCCAGAGCCCCAGAGCCCCAGGGACCCAGAGACCCAGAGTCCCAGGGACCCAGAGCCCCAGAGCCCCAGGGACCCAGGGACCCAGAGCCCCAGAGCCTCAGAGACCCAGAGCCCCAGAGACCCAGAGACCCAGAGCCCCAGAGTCCCAGAGCCCCAGGGACCCAGAGCCCCAGAGTCCCAGGGACCCAGAGACCCAGAGCCCCAGGGACCCAGAGCCCCAGAGTCCCAGGGACCCAGAGACCCAGAGCCCCAGAGCCCAGGGACCCAGGGACCCAGAGCCCCAGAGCCCCAGAGTCCCAGAGCCCCAGAGTCCCAGAGCCCCAGAGTCCCAGAGCCCCAGGGACCCAGAGCCCCAGAGTCCCAGGGACCCAGAGTCCCAGGGACCCAGAGCCCCAGAGCCCCAGAGTCCCAGAGCCCCAGAGCCCCAGAGCCCCAGAGCCACAGGGACCCAGAGCCCCAGGGACCCAGAGCCCCAGAGTCCCAGGGACCCAGAGACCCAGAGTCCCAGGGACCCAGAGACCCAGAGCCCCAGGGACCCAGAGCCCCAGAGCCCCAGAGTCCCAGGGACCCAGAGACCCAGAGCCCCAGAGCCCCAGAGCCCCAGGGACCCAGAGACCCAGAGCCCCAGAGCCCCAGAGCCCCAGAGTCCCAGGGACCCAGAGCCCCAAGGACCCAGGGACCCAGAGTCCCAGGGACCCAGAGTCCCAGGGACCCAGAGACCCAGGGACCCAGAGTCCCAGAGTCCCAGAGTCCCAGGGACCCAGAGCCCCAGGGACCCAGGGACCCAGGGACCCAGAGACCCAGAGCCCCAGGGACCCAGAGCCCCAGAGCCCCAGAGCCCCAGAGCCCCAGAGTCCCAGGGACCCAGGGACCCAGGGACCCAGGGACCCAGAGCCCCAGAGCCCCAGGGACCCAGAGTCCCAGGGACCCAGAGACCCAGAGCCCCAGGGACCCAGGGACCCAGGGACCCAGGGACCCAGAGACCCAGAGCCCCAGAGCCCCAGGGACCCAGGGACCCAGGGACCCAGAGACCCAGAGACCCAGAGCCCCAGGGACCCGGCGCACCGGTCGAACCTATCTGGCCCACACTTAAGCCCCCGCCCTCGGACTAAACCAATCAGCCTGCCCCGTCAAAAAAGATGCCCACTGGTAGACCTGGAACCTTAAAATATATTGGAAGTGGGATGGTTGCCCAATTGCTGTATAATATATTGCAAGTTCATCCTGCCCACTGGTGGACCTGGGAGCCAAAACGGCGCGCAATATATTGGAAGTGGGACGGTTGCGCAATCGCTGTACAATATATTGGAAGTGGGATGGTTGCCCAATTGCTGTATAATATATTGCAAGTTCATCCTGCCCACTGGTGGACCTGGGTGCCAAAACGGCGCGCAATATATTGGAAGTGGGACGGTTGAGCAATCGCTGTACAATATATTGGAAGTGGGATGGTTGCCCAATTGCTGTACAATATATTGGAAGTGGGATGGTTGCCCAATTGCTGTATAATATATTGCAAGTTCATCCTGCCCACTGGTGGACCTGGGAGACAAAACGACGCGCAATATATTGGAAGTGGGACGGTTGCGCAATCGCTGTACAATATATTGGAAGTGGGATGGTTGCCCAATTGCTGTATAATGTATTGGAAGGACCCTCCGTCAAATCTCAAAGTTCATTCTGCCCACTGGTGGACCTGGGAGACAAAACGCCGCACAATATATTGAAAGTGGGATGGTTGCCCAATTGCTGTACAATACATGGGAAGTGGGATGGTTGTCCAGTTCATTACACCCTCATCCTGGGCCTCTGATTAGGCTTGCCCCGGAGCTTACCACCGGTGCCTACCTCCAGGGGCTTATTCACCCCAACGCCCTGGTCCCCTAACCCGGCATGAATTTCACCAAGGGTCCCCTACCTCCGGGGCTCCCTATCAGCCAATACATTAAGAACACCTCATCCTGGGCCTCTGATAAGGCTTGCCCCGGAGTTTACCACCGGGGCCTACCTCCGGGGCCTAATTAAACCCAACGCCCTGGTTCCCTGAACGGGCCTTATTCAAACAACCTCTCCGCCGCCTAAGCTCCGGAGCTTCCTTTTGGCTCCCAGAGGCCCAGAGGCCCAGGCTCCCAGAGGCCCAGAGGCCCAGGCTACCAGAGGCCCAGGCTACCAGAGGCCCAGGCTCCCAGAGACCCAGAGGCCCAGAGGCCCAGAGGCCCAGAGACCCAGAGGCCCAGAGTCCCAGAGACCCAGAGACCCAGGGCCCCAGAGACCCAGAGCCCCAGAGCCCCAGAGCCCCAGGGACCCAGGGACCCAGAGACCCAGAGACCCAGAGACCCAGAGACCCAGGCTCCCAGAGGCCCAGAGACCCAGAGACCCAGAGACCCAGAGCCCCGGGGACCCAGAGACCCGGAGACCCAGAGCCCCAGAGCCCCAGAGCCCCAGAGTCCCAGGGACCCAGAGCCCCAGAGCCCCGGGGACCCAGAGCCCCAGAGCCCCGGGGACCCAGAGACCCAGAGCCCCAGAGCCCCAGAGGCCCAGAGGCCCAGAGGCCCAGAGACCCAGAGGCCCAGAGTCCCAGAGACCCAGAGCCCCAGAGCCCCGGGGACCCAGAGCCCCAGAGCCCCGGGGACCCAGAGACCCAGAGCCCCAGAGTCCCAGGGACCCAGAGCCCCAGAGCCCCAGAGACCCAGAGACCCAGAGCCCCAGAGTCCCAGGGACCCAGAGCCCCAGAGCCCCAGAGCCCCGGGGACCCAGAGCCCCAGAGCCCCGGGGACCCAGAGACCCAGAGCCCCGGGGACCCAGAGACCCAGAGCCCCAGAGCCCCAGAGACCCAGAGACCCAGAGACCCAGAGCCCCAGAGCCCCAGAGACCCAGAGCCCCAGAGACCCAGAGACCCAGAGCCCCAGAGCCCCGGGGACCCAGAGCCCCAGAGCCCGGGGACCCAGAGACCCAGAGCCCCAGAGTCCCAGGGACCCAGAGCCCCAGAGCCCCAGAGCCCCAGGGACCCAGAGCCCCAGAGCCCCAGAGCCCCAGAGCCCCAGAGCCCCAGAGCCCCAGAGCCCCGGGGACCCAGAGCCCCAGAGCCCCAGAGCCCCGGGGACCCAGAGCCCCAGAGCCCCAGAGCCCCGGGGACCCAAAGCCCCAGAGCCCCGGGGACCCAGAGACCCAGAGCCCCGGGGACCCAGAGACCCAGAGCCCCAGAGCCCCAGAGACCCAGAGACCCAGAGACCCAGAGCCCCAGAGCCCCAGAGACCCAGAGCCCCAGAGACCCAGAGCCCCAGAGCCCCGGGGACCCAGAGCCCCAGAGCCCGGGGACCCAGAGACCCAGAGCCCCAGAGTCCCAGGGACCCAGAGCCCCAGAGCCCCAGAGCCCCAGGGACCCAGAGCCCCAGAGTCCCAGAGCCCCAGAGCCCCAGAGCCCCGGGGACCCAGAGCCCCAGAGCCCCGGGGACCCAGAGACCCAGAGCCCCAGAGTCCCAGGGACCCAGAGCCCCAGAGACCCAGAGCCCCAGGGACCCAGAGACCCAGAGCCCCAGAGTCCCAGAGACCCAGGCTCCCAGAGGCCCAGAGGCCCAGAGGCCCAGGCTACCAGAGGCCCAGAGGCCCAGGCTACCAGAGGCCCAGGCTCCCAGAGGCCCAGAGGCCCAGGCTACCAGAGGCCCAGAGGCCCAGAGCCCCAGAGCCCCAGAGACCCAGAGGCCCAGAGACCCAGAGTCCCAGAGACCCAGAGACCCAGGCTACCAGAGGCCCAGAGGCCCAGAGGCCCAGGCTACCAGAGGCCCAGGCTTCCAGAGGCCCAGAGAAATTTTATTTATATTTGATTTGGACATTTTACGCTCTTTCTGGACCCTTAGACCCTCCCCCAAGCTTTGGGCGGGACTTTAGAGAGGTCAAAGTTGAATGCATCCCATTTGCAATATATATGACACTGTTAAATATATTGGAAGTTGGATGGTGTAGGTTATTCCATTCAGAAAGCCAATCAGAGCCAATCAGAGCCAAGTGACACATACTAAAGGGATGGGCCCAACGTTCTGAACTCCTAGATGGAGCACCAGTGCCCCTAGTGCTGTCCAAATGGCGATTTTGCCGCGGGTATCAAACTGGAAAAAGTTATCACTCAGTGTCCAAATGGTCATGCTTTATACGGCATTATGGATCCATAACCGGCATACAATCCCACTGTGGTCATAAGTGTCCAATGGCAATATATTTGAATGGGCCTTTGTCCAGAAAGTGTATAGTGGGGCTAACTTAAGAGGGTCATAGTTACCCCCGCCGTTTACCCGTGCTTGGGTGAATTTCTTCACTTTGACATTCAGAGCACTGGGCAGGAATCACATTGTGTCAAAACCGTCCGAGAGCCTTCACAATGCTGTGTTTTTATTAAACAGTCGGATTCCCCTGGTCCGCAGCAGTTCTAATTCGGCTGTTGGGTGCCGGTCGAGAGAACCACCTCGGAGCTGCCACCCCTCCGAGGCGAGACTCACACCCGATAGATCCACGAGGCCTCGGCTCGTCACGCCCGTCTCCAGTCACACTGCTCCGGTCCGGTCCTCCCAAGCCCCTACGGCCGGCGACGCATCCGCACACAACTCCAGAGTCTTCCCCCCCCCACGTCCGAACGGGAGTACGGAAGGCCGCGCTCGCGAGCGTGGCCGGGACCCGCCGATGGGCCTCGGAGCCCGGCCGACTTCGGGAAGGAAGGGCCGAAGGACGAGACGCACCGGAGGTTCGTCCCCTAAGGACGCACCCCCGCCGGAGTCCCATCCACGACCGCCTCCCCCCGGCACCGACCGAGTCCCCTAAGCACCACCGGGAGGGAACACCGGCTGCCTCGCGCGGCTGCGACCCACGCACTTTAACCGACAGACGCAGGAGTCAACCCGGGCGCCGTGCGCTTTTGCCCCGCATGACCCTCAGGGCAAGGGCGAACCAGAACCAGAACAGCCCTCGGCCTACGCTTCAGCTAAAGGGCCCGACCGAGCCCAGCCATTAGAGCCAATCCTTATCCCGAAGTTACGGATCTATTTTGCCGACTTCCCTTACCTACATTGTTCCAACACGCCAGAGGCTGTTCACCTTGGAGACCTGATGCGGATATGGGTACGGCCTGGGGGGAAATTCACTATACCTCCCCCGGATTTTCAAGGGCCGATGGGGAACGTCCCGGCTGCCTCACGGATGCATGCGGCGCCTTTCAGAGCGTTGAGCCCCTTTCTCGGGACAATCCCATTCCAGGGCGCTCCAGCTCTTTAGCAAGGAGAGTGAATCCTCCCCGGGGTTCCCACCGACGTCTCCGGGTTCGTTTGCGTTACCGCTATGAGAGCGCCTTCTCGGCACTCAATCTCCCCAATCCCAGGTTCGGGGATATTGGCCCGATCCCCTTTCGGTCAGCGGGGGGCAGACGAGACCATCGCCCCAGCGTTTCCGAACGGCGTTCGCCTATCCCTTAGGACCGACTAACCCACGGCCAAGCGCTGTCGGCGTGGAACCCTTCTCCACTTCGGCCTTCAAAGATCCCATCTGAATATTTGCTACTACCACCAAGATCTGCACCCGCGGCGGCTCGACCCAGGCTCACGCCAGAGGCTTCAGCGCCACCGCGGCGGCCCTCCTACTCGTCGCGGCATACGGTCCGTGTTTCAAATCAGGGATTGTGACACCTGCGACGGCCGGGTATGGGCCCGACGCTCCAGCGCCATCCATTTTCAGGGCCAGTTGATTCGGCAGGTGAGTTGTTACACACTCCTTAGCGGATTCCGACTTTCATGGCCACCGCCCCGCTGTCTATATCAACCGACACCTTTCCTGGGGTCTGATGAGCGTCGCGTCGGGCGCCTTAACCCGCGCGTTCGGTTCATCCCGCAGCACCAGTTCTGCTTACCAAAAGTGGCCCACTTGGCACCATCATTCGATGCCCGGCTCCAAGCCTGCGAGCCGGGCCTCTTACCCATTTAAAGTTTGAGGGTAGGACGAGGCCATTTCGGCCCCGCAGCCTATGATCATTGCTTTACCGGATAAAACTGAGTCTGGTGCCAGCTATCCTGAGGGAAACTTCGGAGGGAACCAGCTACTAGATGGTTCGTTAAGTCTTTCGCCCCTATACCCAGGTCGGACGACCGAATTGAACGTCAGGACCGCTACGGGCCTCCACGCAGGGTTTCCCCTGGCTTCGCCCTGCCCAGGCATAGATCACCATCTTTCGGGTACCACCGCGTATGCTCTTGCTCCACTCTCCACTCGGTGGAGAGCAGGCCGGTGGTGCGCTGTCAACCCAAACATTGACGGGGTGCATCAGATCCCACCTCAGCCGACGCGCGCCGGCCTTCACCTTCGTTGCGCCTCCGGGGTTCAAGCCCCTTTGACTCGCATACGCGTTAGACTCCTTGGTCCGTGTTTCAAGACGGGTCGGTCGGGGTCCGAACTTAGCCGCTGACCTTAGGCGTTTTGGCTGTGGGCCTGGATCACCCCCCGTATTGCCGTAGCGGGCCTAGCCCGGGGCTGAGGACAGCCCAACCGGCCCGCTTTCGTCCGAACGATCAGGGGGGGGCCCCATCCCCATCCCGAAGGAGGGGAAAACGCGGAAAGGACATTACTCCGCGGCCCCGGCGTTATCGGCGAAGTCGGAGCGAGGGGCTGTAGCGGAACGCCCGTGTCCGGGGGCCACGTGGGGCTCCCTTCTCCGGACGGACCTACCTTCACCCTCGGGCCCTTCCAAGCCTAACCGGAGCCGGTCGCGACTCACCCACCACGCGGGGGGAAGTACACCTGACGGGCCGAGCCTTCGTACGCCCGAGAGGCCCGAAGTCGAGAGGCGAAGCTCAGGGCCGAGCAGGGAGTGGGGTCGCCCCCACTCTCGCCCGGATGAACTCGCCTCCGAGCCACGGAACCACACGAGCGCGGGCCGTCCGCCCGGCTGAATCCCCCGGGGGGGTCTTCTCGGTCCCCCGACCGTTTACCTCTCAACGGTTTCACGCTCTCTTGAACTCTCTCTTCAAAGTACTGCTTTCAACTTTCCCTCACGGTACTTTGTTCGCTATCGGTCTCGTGCCGGTATTTAGCCTTAGATGGAGTTTACCACCCACTTTGAGCTGCATTCACAAGCAACTCGACTCCGGGAAGCCCGATCTACCCGGCGGGATGCGGGACAATACCGGGCCTTCACCATCTGCGGAAGACACTTCCTTGCAAAACTTGGTCCCGCGTCCGCACCGAGACCAAACGGACTTCCGTACGCTACATTTCCCGGCCCACCCCGGTCAGGGGAAAGTGGGATTCAGCGCTGGGCTCTTCCCTCTTCGCTCGCCGCTACTAGGGGAATCCTTGTTAGTTTCTTTTCCTCCGCTTACTGATATGCTTAAGTTCAGCGGGTTGTCTCGTCTGATCTGAGGTCGCACTACGAGACTGTTTTGCGGGGCGCGGGGGGCGCGAACCCCCCGGCCGCTCGCCGTATTACGGTACCCACTCTCCGACGGCGGCGGAGAGCCCAGCGGGGAGAGACTATGACGGATTGGACCCGGACCTAATGGCTCTCCCTACGTCCGGAGCTCTCGCCACACGTCGGGTTTAAGGCCCGAGTCTGGGTTTAGGGAGACGAAGGGCCGTCCGAGGTGGAGGCCCTGCGAACTCCCAGCCGCGGTCTAGGAAGACCGATCGATGGGTAAACCGACCCTCAGACAGGCGTGGCCGCGGGATGGACCCCCGCGGCCGCCATGTGCGTTCGAAATATCGATGATCTGTGTTCTGCAATTCACATTATTTAACGCAGGTTACCGCGTTCTTCATCGATGCACGAGCCAAGTGATCCACCGCTAAGAGTTGTATGAGGTTTGTGCCCGGCCCGTTACAGGCCGGGCGAAGGAAGCCATTCGAACACGAGACAACGTTTGACAATATTTCAAGCCGGGTGCCTTCCCCCCCGTGGAGGGGGGAAGGTCATTGAACCTGGGCGTCACCACCGGACCGAGGAGTTACGGCCCGGGGGACGATCGCCCGAGTAGGTGCCCGAGACTTACGTGGTTTAGGAGACCGGGTCTAGGCCCCACCGTTCCCGGCGAGGCCCAGGGTTTGGTTCGCTGCGTTACGGGTCCCGGTCTAAGGCATTCAGGCGTGCGCTCAAAGCCAAGCTCTCCACCCCGGAGGGTATGAGCGAGGCCCGGTGGTACGCTCCCAAGTCCCCCGCTTAGGGGAAGGCGCTGGGTAGATCCCACCTAGTCAGGACCGGCGGGCACCGGCCGTCTCCTTCGGGTGTTTAAACGCATCCGGGGTTCGTGAGGCCCCTTCAACTCGCGCACCGGCCTTAGACTATTATACGGTCCGTCTCTGCGAAGCCAACATCGGGGTATTTGCATGCGCTCTTAAGCTCCGCTCCAACCCCGTGAGGGGAAAGAGTTTCGCCCGGCGGTACGCTCCCGTCCACCACCACCCCCTGTGCCGGGGGGATGGGTTCAGGGAGATCCCACCGAGGCCGGCGAGCACCGGCCAACGCCCTGGGGGTGAGTAAGCCCCTTTGACTCGCGCACGCACAATCAAGCCTTCAACGATCAATGGTTGGTTTAACGACCCGGCGGGCGGCTCCGGCGCCACTCTCCCCCCCGCGAACGAGGGGGGCGGACCGGGGTACCTATGCACCTAAGGCGGTCCTCGCATAACCCCGAGTTCCGAAGCCGGCTCGCTACGTCCACCCACCCGGAGGGGGAGAGACTCACGTCGGCCGACGACGAAAGGTACGAGGCTTCTGCGGTCCATACCTTGAAGGTACCCGCCGGGGGAGGTTTGGCCTCTCGAGTCCGACTCGACAACCGGCCGTGGCCAGGTCACCGTTAATGATCCTTCCGCAGGTTCCCCTACGGAAACCTTGTTACGACTTTTACTCCCTCTAGATGCCCAGGTTCGATCGACTTCCCACCTCAACGAGGCAACCCCCCGGTAAAGGGGCACCTCGGAGATGGTCCGAGGACCTCACCAGGCCATCCAATCGGTAGTAGCGACGGGCGGTGTGTACAAAGGGCAGGGACTTAATCGACGCGGGCTGGTGACCCGCGACTACTTGGAATTCCTCGTTCAAGGGGAAAAGTTACAATCCCCTATCCCCAGCGGGGAAGGCGTTCATAGGATTGCCCAGGCCTTTCGGCATAGGATGGATGCACATGCTGAACCAGCCAGTGTAACTCACGTGCGGCCCCGGGCGTCTAAGGGCATCACAGACCTGTTATGGCCCCGAATCTCATACGGCTTTGCCTTGCCCCGGATCGCTCTAAGAAGTTCGGCCACCGACCGACGAACCCCTCGGGCCGCAAGCCCCCACAGGGACCCAAGGGAGGGCCGTGTAACTTTTTAAGGCACAGGGTCTCGTCCGTTATCGGAGTTAACCAGACGAATCGCTCCACGAACTCCCAACGGCCATGCACCACCACCCACAGAATCAAGAAAGAGCCATCAATCTGTCAATCCTTACCGTGTCCGGGCCGGGTGAGATTCCCCGTGTTGAGTCAAATTAAGCCGCAAGCTCCACTCCTGGTGGTGCCCTTCCGTCAATTCCTTTAAGTTTCAGCTTTGCAACCGTACTCCCCCCAGAGCCCAAAGACTCGTGGTTTCCCTCACGCTGCCCGGCGGGTCATGGTCGCTAGCCTCACGCCGCCGGATCGCGGGTCGGCATAGTTTACGGTCGGAACTACGACGGTATCTGATCGTCTTCGCTCCCCCGACTTTCGTTCTTGATTAATGAAAACATTCTTGGCAAATGCTTTCGCTTTCGTTCGTCCCACACCGGTCAACGAATTTCACCTCTATCGGTGTGGTACGGATGCCCCCGGCCGTCCCTCTTAATCATTGCCCTCGGTCCTTAAAACCCACGAAATAGGACCGTGGAAGCCCCGGAGCCCCACTCCGGAACGACCAGCCGTCCCGAAGGAGAGACCCCGAAGCCCCGCGGAAGGGCCCTATTCCATTATTCCTAGCTCAGTCAGACATGGCACGTGTCGGCCTGCTTTGAGCACTCTGCTTTATTCAAAGTAAACGCTCCGGACCCTCCAACCCACCGTGCACCGCAGTGAAGTACCCAGCTAAGGGCTTCTCCGCGGCCGGCGAGCAGAGGACACCGGCGGGTAGGGACCAGGTCCCAACATCCACCCAGAGACAGGGGGTCACCCCCGAAGGAGCTCCCCACGCCATCCCGGACAGTACAGGGGATCCGAGACCTGTCCCCACATCCAACTACGAGCTTTTTAACTGCAGCAACTTTAGCATACGCTATTGGAGCTGGAATTACCGCGGCTGCTGGCACCAGACTTGCCCTCCAATGGGTCATCACTCACGGACATAGATTGAGTTCATTTCGATTACGCTCCACAGGATCATAGGACCCGCATCGATATTTTTCGTCACTACCTCCCCGTGTCGGGAATGGGTAATTTGCGCGCCTGCTGCCTTCCTTGGAAGTGGTAGCCGTTTCTCAGGCTCCCTCTCCGGAATCGAACCCAGATTCCCCGTTACCCGTGGTCACCACGGTAGGCACGTAGCCTACCGTCGAAAGTTGATAGGGCAGACACTCGAATGATACGTCGCCGCCCCGGAGGGCTTAACGATCGGCCAGAGGTTATCTAGAGTCACCAAAGCGACCCGACCGGAGCCGGGAGGGTTTTTCGGTTCTGATAAATGCACGTATCCGGGGGACAGGGGCCGGGAGAGCATTTCACGCCGACCCCCAGAACCCTTCCAACGCTTCGTTTGCATGTATTAGCTCTGGAATTACCACAGTTATACCAAGTAACGTGTGGAGCGATCAAAGGAACCATAACTGATTTAATGAGCCATTCGCAGTTTCACTGTACCAAAACCCGTGTGTACTTAGACTTGCATGGCTTAATCTTTGAGACAAGCATATAATACTGGCAGGATCAACCAGACCGACCCCCCTTGGATCTCAAACCCCGGACGGGGAAAGAGAGGGGGCGCATGGAGCCCGTGAGAGTGATCTCAGGGGACACCAGCGAAGAGGATCGAACGCGACCCCGCTGTGGGGGTCTGCAATCGACTTGGCAACTTGGAAAACGTATGATTCTCGCCCGGACGGTGCAGGCTAGGGGCCGGGTCCTTCCCTCAAACGGATCCCGACCCTAAGGCACCACCGACGCGGACGTTGAACGGACCTACTGTTGGATCGACCGGCCGACTAAGTCCCCCTCGGAACCGTTCTGGACAAGCGGACATGCCTCTTACGGGCATCCACGAGCCATGGAGGCTGGGAGCACAAGGTGGGGAGGATCGCTCTAAGCACTGTATTTAGGCTTAGAAGCCTGCCCCTGGTGCTCCGCGTATACCGAGCTCGAACGGCCGTGAAGGACAGCCGTTAAGGGAAGAGAATGGAAGAGAATCCTGGCCCCCTCAAAGCGCGAGGAAGTCGGCATAGGTTTTTACGGTACGCCACCACCGGAGCCGTCTGATGTTCAGAAGACGAAGGGTTTTGCCCTCAATCTCGTAAGGTCGAGGGCTCACCACCGAACTTCCAGCCGCGGTCCTTGGTAGGACCGATACGCGGACAAGCCGCAAATCCTGGCCCCCTCGCAGTGCGAGGAGGTCGGCAAAGGTTTACGGTTTCGCCCCCCGGAGCCTACGGAAGTCTGCGTTTAAGAAGACGAAGGGTCGGATCCCGTAGGCCGACCCTGCGAACTTCCAGCCGCGGTCTGTGGAAGACCGATCCGTGTCACCTCTAATGCGCTCTTTGCCTCCGGCCGTTTCCAGCCGGGGGCCCGGTGGTGCGCTCCCACGTCCCGCTCAAAGGAGGGGAAAGGTCGGGAGATCCCACGGACCGGCGGATGACCGCCGGCCAACGCCTCGGGGGGTTACGCGGCCCCGTCGACTCGCGCACGGGCAAATTTATGGGTTTAAAAAGGGGGACAATCCTCATACGTTCGACCCCCCGGTGCCCAGGGAAGTTGACCCTCCCCGGGCAGGCATATCGAACGAATCATCGGTCGGAAAACTCTCTCTTTCGGGACGGGGGAAACCCCTCATACGCTCGACCCCCCATGCCCAGGAATGTTTTACCTTCCCAGGCATACATCGAACGAATCATCGGGGTGGACACAACGGGCTTATAACAATCGACGGGGCGGCCCGTTCCACCCGCCCCACAAGTGGGCAGATGGTCGGTGGCCTATAGACCCACAGGCAGTCCCAATACCACCGTGATACGAGATCCGGGGTTGGGACTTGACCTTAAAGGTACCCGGTCGAGGCGGACCGAGTGGAAGCCACTCGGATTTATGACAGTGGTAGGCCCCACGGACCTTGGGGACCACTCCCCATCGCTCTGCCCGGCACCTGGCTCGGAAACCGGGACTAATTTTGGCAGTAATACGCTATCGGTCTTGGTTCTCATTGGTTCATACACCCAAGATGGGCGAACGTCGAACGCGAACGGGAGCGATCAACGCCCATAACCCCTAATTATGCACGAACCGGGGGCTATATAAGGGGTCGCCTTCACTCGGAGCCGTCAGTCTCTCACCATGGATAGCTGCCCGCTTTGCGAACAAGCCATTGCTACGGATCTGACTTTCCACTTTACCATCTTCCACAGACTCGGACCGGACGACGCAGCCTTCCTCCGAGAACTGGACCGAAGCGGGGAGAATTCATCACAGCTCGACTGCCCTCTCTGCGGCCTGCCGTCTCTCTCTTCGCCGGCAGATCACCTGGGCTCGGCGCATTCCCTCAAAGGCCTCGCCCTTCGGATCGCTCTCTCTGCCGCTCGACGCCTTCGCACCCTCCACCTTCTGCGTCGCTATCAACAGTCTAAGCCGCGGAACCCTCCACCGCCCTCGGGATCCCGTTCCCCGAATCCAGCCTCGCCGCCGGGACCAAGCACGCCGGGACCGAGCGCGCCGGGACCGAACACGCCGGGACCGAGCACGCCGGGACCGAGCACGCCGGGACCGAACACGCCGGACCCGAACACGCCGGACCCGAACACGCCGGACCCAAGCACGCCGGACCCAAGCACGCCGGACCCAACCATGCTGTACCCAAGCTCACCGGACCCAAGCACGCCGGAGCCAACCACGCCTGATGCTTGCCCGCTCTGCGAGCAAGCCATTACGGATCTGACTTCCCATTATACCACCTTCCACCGCCTTGGATCTGCCGACATTGACTTTCTCCGGGGACTGGACCAAAGTGGGGAGAATTCGTCCCAGCTCGACTGCCCTCTCTGCGGCCTGCCGTCTCTCTCTTCGCCGGCGGATCACCTGGGCTCGGCGCATTCCCTCAAAGGCCTCGCCCTTCGGATCGCTCTCTCTGCCGCTCGACGCCTTCGCACCATCCACCTTCTGCGTCGCTATCAACAGTCTAAGCCGCGGAACCCTCCACCGCCCTCGGTATCCTGTTCCCCGAATCCAGCCTCGCCGGGCCCCAGCACGCCGGGCCCCAGCATGCCGGACCCAGCCATGCCGGGCCCAAGCACGCCGGGCCCAAGCACGCCGGGACCCAACACGCCGGACCCAGCTTCGCCGGACCCAGCCTCGCCGGACCAAGCCTCCCCGGGCCAAGCCACTACGGGCCAAGCCACGCCGGAGCCGGTCGACAGCGACTACCAACCGAGCGAGTCTTCCCCTGCCGAATCCACCTCGGACACGGATTCAGAGACCGAGCGGGCACGGCGAACCTCCCGGGGGAGGCAGCTCGTGATCCCGCATCGGTTTCGGGACACCTACGTCAGCCGTTCGGTAGACGACTTTCAGAAGTTCTACCTGCGGGTCGACGCGTCACCGAAGGACATCGAGAACTCTCGCCAGCGACGGGGCCACGTTATTCGGTTCCTGCTTCACTGCGCCCCGCCCGGCTGCCAATTCACAGACCTGTCTTTCGTCCATCACACGAACGTTCCCACTTGGGTACAGAGCCTTCAGAAACTGGGTTACGCTTCGACAACCGTTAAGTGTTACCTGCACAGCGCCAAGGCGTTCGTCTCCCACGTCGCTGCCTTCGACCCAGAGACCGCCGGGGTCAGCCCCGAAGAGCTCCAGAGGCTGAAGCTGACCTTCGCCAAGGCTCATCGGGACATCGCACGCACGATTCTGGGCCATCGCCAGCGCGTGAAGAGAGCGAAGCTGAGTCGCTTGCCGCAACCTTCGGATTTCAGGGTCTTCCTAAGCCACGCTAAGACCCGAATCCCAGAGCTCATAGACGCGGCCCGGACGGGGGACACCGCCCGCCGGTCGACGCTACGGATGCTCCAGGGGTACCTGCTCGGCCTTTTGTCTGTCTTAACCGGTCACCGGTCGGTTGTGTTTCTCAACCTGACGGTTGGAGAGTTGAGGCAAGCCAGCACCACGGATGGCACCGGCTTCGTGGTTTATGTTCGTGAACACAAGACCAACGCCTCGTTCGGGGACGCTCCGATCGGGTTGTCTGCCACAGAGCTGGCCTGGTTGACCGCACTCAGCGACTTACACGGGGCCCGGGACGGGTTCGTGTTCTTGGACAGGGGGAACCAGCTGCGCAAGCCAAACTCACTGCTTCGGATCGCGTGGACGGATGCGGGCCTCGGAGGCGCGGTGGCCTTCAACCTGATCCGCACGGCTGTTTCGAACCAAGTGAGTGTTGAACTTAATCCGACTTATGTGGGCTCTTAACCCCGGCCTTCCTACTTCTGACACCTCGCACCTCTGTTTCAGGTTTCGACTCTGCCGGCCGAAGATAGAGATCGAGTGACGACAAGCATGTGCCACTCCAACATCACTGCCCGGGCCTTCTACCGAGCCGGCCTCTCTGCGGCCGATGTGATGCGGGCTCGTGAGAACCGTCTTTCCGCCCTCGAAACGGCCTGAACCGGACCCTCTTCAAAGCGCAACCCAGCCGGGATTCACTCCGTGTTTCTGCACCCCCGTGGCTTTGATATGTTTTACTGCGAAATAAATACATTTATTTCTGAATCCCCAAACAGAGTGTTCCCGTGTGGTACTTGCTTCGGTTTGGAGATGGAGGGGGGGTGGAGATTGGGTGATCCTCCCAGAGGGAGACTTTTTACGAGGTCCGACCGGCCTTAAGACTTAAACGATCAGTGGTTATGGGTTAACTTAGTCGGCGGGCGGCCCGTTCCACCGCCCCGCTAAGGGAGCAGTGGTCGGAGGCCTATGGACCTTAGGCAGTTCACCGGGGTGGGTAAACTTACCTTTAGGCACCCGTCGCATGAATATAGGAGACCATTTGGCTTTTTTGGCCCCGGAAACCAGCCACTTCTCCGGGCATATATAGAACCAATCCCCCCCAGGGAGGGAGTTGGAACTAAAGGTCATTGAAATTAAATGGGTTTAACAGTTAACTTTGTCGGCGGGCGGCCCGTTCCACCGCCCCGCTAAGGGAGCAGTGGTCGGAGGCCTATGGACCTTAGGCAGTTCACCGGGGTGGGTAAACTTACCTTTAGGCACCCGTCGCATGAATATAGGAGACCATTTGGCTTTTTTGGCCCCGGAAACCAGCCACTTCTCCGGGCATATATAGAACCAATCCCCCCCAGGGAGGGAGTTGGAACTAAAGGTCATTGAAATTAAATGGGTTTAACAGTTAACTTTGTCGGCGGGCGGCCCGTTCCACCGCCCCGCTAAGGGAGCAGTGGTCGGAGGCCTATGGACCTTAGGCAGTTCACCGGGGTGGGTAAACTTACCTTTAGGCACCCGTCGCATGAATATAGGAGACCATTTGGCTTTTTTGGCCCCGGAAACCAGCCACTTCTCCGGGCATATATAGAACCAATCCCCCCCAGGGAGGGAGTTGGAACTAAAGGTCATTGAAATTAAATGGGTTTAACAGTTAACTTTGTCGGCGGGCGGCCCGTTCCACCGCCCCGCTAAGGGAGCAGTGGTCGGAGGCCTATGGACCTTAGGCAGTTCACTGGGGGCGGTAAACTTACCTTTAGGCACCCGTCGCATGAATATAGGAGACCATTTGGCTTTTTTGGCCCCGGAAACCAGCCACTTCTCCGGGCATATATAGAATGAACCATCGGGGGCTAAGGGCAGATAGTCAAGTCAGTTATACCGATCGAACTCTCTTGAGTTTCGGCTTAAAGCTCTGGCATTTGCCGTTGGGACTTAGAGTATTTTTTTTAATAAAGAGGGGAGGCCGGGCTTACCTCCACCTTAAGCCCAGAGGGTGTCCCAGTCCTCGGGCTTGTGTATTCGCATCAACGGGGTCCATGGAAGTCATTTTAGACATCCAGAGGGGAGGCAACCCAAACCATCCCCTTAGCCCAGAGGTGTGCCACTCCTCGGGCTTGTGTATTCGCATCAACGGGGTCCATGGAAGTCATTTTTAGACCTCCAGAGGGGAGGCAACCCAAACCATCCCCTTAGCCCAGAGGTGTGCCAGTCCTCGGGCTTGTGTATTCGCATCAACGGGGTCCATGGAAGTCATTTTTAGACCTCCAGAGGGGAGGCAACCCAAACCATCCCCTTAGCCCAGAGGTGTGCCACTCCTCGGGCTTGAAACTTCGCATCACCGGGGTGTATGGAAGTCTTTGGTCCAGTTCTGCCAGTGCTCGTTGTCGAACTTAGAAATATTTCTAATTATTTTTAGACTTCCAGAGGGGAGGCCGAGCATACCAACCCCTTAGCCCAGAGGTGTGCCAGTCCTCGGGCTTCGGTATTCGCATCACCGGGGTCTACGGAGGTCTCAACTTAGGTTTTGAAAACCTCCAGAGGGGGGGCCGGATTAACCACCACCCTAGCCCAGAGGTGTGCCAGTCCTCGGGCTTCGGTATTCGCATCACCGGGGTCTACGGAGGTCTCAACTTAGGTTTTGAAAACCTCCAGAGGGGGGGCCGGATTAACCACCACCCTAGCCCAGAGGGGTGCCAGTCCTCGGGCTTCGGTATTCGCATCACCGGGGTCTACGGAGGTCTCAACTTAGGTTTTGAAAACCTCCAGAGGGGGGGCCGGATTAACCACCACCCTAGCCCAGAGGGGTGCCAGTCCTCGGGCTTCGGTATTCGCATCACCGGGGTCTATGGAGGTCTCGACTTAGGTTTTGAAAACCTCCAGAGGGTGGGGGCATATCTTATCCCCACCCTAGCCCAGAGGGGTGCCAGTCCTCGGGCTTCGGTATTCGCATCACCGGGGTCTATGGAGGTCTCGACTTAGGTTTTGAAAACCTCCAGAGGGTGGGGGCATATCTTATCCCCACCCTAGCCCAGAGGTGTGCCAGTCCTCGGGCTTCGGTATTCGCATCAACGGGGTCTACGGATGTCTCGACTTAGGTTTTGAACACATCCAGGGAAGCAGAGCGGACATTCCCATTATTTCAAGCCCATCGGGAAGCCACTCTTTTGGGCATAGCGTTTCGCATCGCTGTTACCCAAACTTACGTCTGATTTAATGCCTCCCTAATATCCCGACGGCACCAGGCTGAGAAACCATATGCCCACAGGATTTGAGGCATTGGAACCTCGTTCGCATAGCCGACAACGATGAACCTCCCTCGGACTCGCTACGAGGCTTGAGGAGGGTCCTGATTTTCTTAAAATCTCAGGTGAGGGACTTAGAAAATTTTCACTTTAAAACCACAGACCTCCAGAGGAGAGACCGGGCTTATCACAACCTTAGCCCAGAGGGCGCCACTCCTCGGGCATGTCACTTCGCATCACCGGGGTCCATGGATGTCTCGACTTAGGTTTTGAACACATCCAGAAGGGGGGGCCGGATTAACCACCACCCTTAGCCCAGAGGGGTGCCAGTCCTCGGGCTTTAAATTCGCTTCGCCGGGGTCTATGGAAGTCATTTTTAGACCTCCAGAGGGGAGGCAACCCAAACCATCCCCTTAGCCCAGAGGTGTGCCACTCCTCGGGCTTGTGTATTCGCATCACCGGGGTCCATGGAAGTCATTTTAGACATCCAGAGGGGAGGCCACCCTAACCATCCCCTTAGCCCAGAGGGGTGCCAGTCCTCGGGCTTTAAATTCGCTTCGCCGGGGTCTATGGAAGTCATTTTTAGACCTCCAGAGGGGAGGCAACCCAAACCATCCCCTTAGCCCAGAGGTGTGCCACTCCTCGGGCTTGTGTATTCGCATCACCGGGGTCCATGGAAGTCATTTTAGACATCCAGAGGGGAGGCCACCCTAACCATCCCCTTAGCCCAGAGGTGTGCCAGTCCTCGGGCTTGTGTATTCGCATCAACGGGGTCCATGGAAGTCATTTTTGACCTCCAGAGGGGAGGCAACCCAAACCATCCCCTTAGCCCAGAGGTGTGCCAGTCCTCGGGCTTGTGTATTCGCATCAACGGGGTCCATGGAAGTCATTTTTGACCTCCAGAGGGGAGGCAACCCAAACCATCCCCTTAGCCCAGAGGTGTGCCAGTCCTCGGGCTTGTGTATTCGCATCAACGGGGTCCATGGAAGTCATTTTTGACCTCCAGAGGGGAGGCAACCCAAACCATCCCCTTAGCCCAGAGGTGTGCCAGTCCTCGGGCTTGTGTATTCGCATCAACGGGGTCCATGGAAGTCATTTTAGACCTCCAGAGGGGAGGCAACCCAAACCATCCCCTTAGCCCAGAGGTGTGCCACTCCTCGGGCTTGTGTATTCGCATCACCGGGGTCCATGGAAGTCATTTTAGACCTCCAGAGAGTGGGGCCGGTCTTACCACCACTCTTAGCCCAGAGGGCGTCACTCCTCGGGCATGAAATTCGGATAACCGGGGTCCATGGATGTCTCAACTTAGGTTTTGAACACATCCAGAGGGGAGGCCACCCAAACCATCCCCTTAGCCCGGAGGTGTGCACCTCCTCGGGCTTGAAATTCGAATCACCGGGGTCCATGGAAGTCATTTTAGACATCCAGAGAGTGGGGCCGGTCTTACCACCACTCTTAGCCCAGAGGGCACCACTCCTCGGGCATGAAATTCGCATCACCGGGGTCCATGGAAGTCAGTTTAGACCTCCAGAGAGTGGGGCCGGTCTTACCACCACCCTTAAGCCCAGAGGGCGTCACTCCTCGGGCATGGAATTCGCATCAACGGGGTCTACGGATGTCTCGACTTAGGTTTTGAACACATCCAGGGAAGCAGAGCGGACATTCCCATTATTTCAAGCCCATCGGGAAGCCACTCCTTTGGGCATAGCGTTTCGCATCGCTGTTACCCAAACTTACGTCTGATTTAATGCCTCCCTAATATCCCGACGGCACCAGGCTGAGAAACCATATGCCCACAGGATTAGAGGCGTCTGAACCCCTTTCGCATAGCCGACAACGATGAACCTCCCTCGGACTCGCTACGAGGCTTGAGGAGGGTCCTGATTCTCTTAAAATCTCAGGTGAGGGACTTAGAAAATATTCACTTTAAAACCACAGACCTCCAGAGGAGAGACCGGGCTTATCACAACCTTAGCCCAGAAGGCACCACTCTTCGGGCATGTCACTTCGCATCACCGGGGTCCATGGAAGTCTCGACTTAGGTTTTGAACGCATCCAGAGGGTGGGGGCCGGACTTACCACCACCCTTAGCCCAGAGGGCGTCACTCCTCGGGCATAAAATTCGGATAACCGGGGTCCATGGAAGTCAATTTTGACCTCCAGAGAGGGGGGGCCTGGCTTACCACCACCCTAAGCCCAGAGGGCGTCACTCCTCGGGCATGAAATACGCTACACCGGGGTCCATGGAAGTCAGTTTAGACCTCCAGAGAGGGGGGGCCGGGCTTACCACCACCCTTAGCCCAGAGGGCACCACTCCTCGGGCTTGAAATTCGCATCACCGGGGTCCATGGAAGTCTCGACTTAGGTTTTGGAAACCTCCAGAGGGGGGGCTGCACTTACCACCACCCTAAGCCCAGAGGGCGTCACTCCTCGGGCATGAAATACGCTATACCGGGGTCCATGGAAGTCCTTTTAGACCTCCAGAGAGGGGGGGCCGGGCTTACCACCACCCTTAGCCCAGAGGGCACCACTCCTCGGGCTTGAAATTCGCATCACCGGGGTCCATGGAAGTCTCGACTTAGGTTTTGGAAACCTCCAGAGGGGGGGCTGCACTTACCACCACCCTTAGCCCAGAGGTTCATCATTCCTCGGGCATGAAATTCGGATAACCGGGGTCCATGGAAGTCAGTTTAGACCTCCAGAGAGTGGGGCCGGGCTTACCACCACCCTAAGCCCAGAGGGCGTCACTCCTCGGGCATGAAATTCGGATAACCGGGGTCCATGGAAGTCAGTTTAGACCTCCAGAGAGTGGGGCCGGGCTTACCACCACCCTAAGCCCAGAGGGCGTCACTCCTCGGGCATGAAATTCGGATAACCGGGGTCCATGGAAGTCAGTTTAGACCTCCAGAGAGTGGGGCCGGGCTTACCACCACCCTAAGCCCAGAGGGCGTCACTCCTCGGGCATGAAATACGCTACACCGGGGTCCATGGAAGTGATTTTAGACCTCCAGAGAGGGGGGGCCGGGCTTACCACCACCCTTAGCCCAGAGGGCGTCACTCCTCGGGCATGAAATTCGGATAACCGGGGTCCATGGAAGTCAGTTTAGACCTCCAGAGAGTGGGGCCGGGCTTACCACCACCCTAAGCCCAGAGGGCGTCACTCCTCGGGCATGAAATTCAGATAACCGGGGTCCATGGAAGTCAGTTTAGACCTCCAGAGAGTGGGGCCGGGCTTACCACCACCCTAAGCCCAGAGGGCGTCACTCCTCGGGCATGAAATACGCTACACCGGGGTCCATGGAAGTGATTTTAGACCTCCAGAGAGGGGGGGCCGGGCTTACCACCACCCTTAGCCCAGAGGGCGTCACTCCTCGGGCATGAAATTCGGATAACCGGGGTCCATGGAAGTCTCGACTTAGGTTTTGGAGACCTCCAGAGGGGGGGCCGGGCATACCACCACCCTTAGCCCAGAGGGCGTCACTCCTCGGGCATGAAATACGCTATACCGGGGTCCATGGAAGTCAGTTTTGACCTCCAGAGAGGGGGGGCCTGGCTTACCACCACCCTAGCCGAGAGGGCGTCACTCCTCGGGCATGAAATTCGCTTCACCGGGGTCCATGGAAGTCATTTTAGACCTCCAGAGAGGGGGGGCTGCACTTACCACCACCCTAGCCGAGAGGGCGTCACTCCTCGGGCATGAAATTCGGATCACCGGGGTCCATGGAAGTCAGTTTAGACCTCCAGAGAGTGGGGCCGGTCTTACCACCACCCTAAGCCCAGAGGGCGTCACTCCTCGGGCATGAAATTCGGATAACCGGGGTCCATGGAAGTCAGTTTTGACCTCCAGAGAGGGGGGGCCTGGCTTACCACCACCCTAGCCGAGAGGGCGTCACTCCTCGGGCATGAAATTCGCTTCACCGGGGTCCATGGAAGTCATTTTAGACCTCCAGAGAGGGGGGGCTGCACTTACCACCACCCTAGCCGAGAGGGCGTCACTCCTCGGGCATGAAATTCGGATCACCGGGGTCCATGGAAGTCAGTTTAGACCTCCAGAGAGTGGGGCCGGGCTTACCACCACCCTAAGCCCAGAGGGCGTCACTCCTCGGGCATGAAATTCGGATAACCGGGGTCCATGGAAGTCTCGACTTAGGTTTTGGAGACCTCCAGAGGGGGGGCCGGGCATACCACCACCCTTAGCCCAGAGGGCGTCACTCCTCGGGCATGAAATACGCTTAACCGGGGTCCATGGAAGTCAATCTAGACCTCCAGAGAGGGGGGGCCGGGCTTACCACCACCCTTAGCCCAGAGGGCATCACTCCTCGGGCATGAAATTCGGATAACCGGGGTCCATGGAAGTCTCGACTTAGGTTTTGGAGACCTCCAGAGGGGGGGCCGGGCATACCACCACCCTTAGCCCAGAGGTGAGTCACTCCTCGGGCATCAAATTCGCATCACCGGGGTCCATGGAAGTCATTTAGACCTCCAGAGAGGGGGGCCGAACCTACCAGCAACCTTAGCCCAGAGGGCGTCACTCCTCGGGCTTCAAACTCCCATCATCGGGGTTCCATGGAAGTCTCGACTTAGGTTTTGAACCGTTCCGGGGTCACCTCCAGTGAGATAACGCGGAAATCTCACTATATTCATGCCCACAGGCGAACCAGAGCCTTGGGCTTGTCATAGTTACATATGGTGTACCCAAACTTTCGTCTTTTCTAAAGGAACCCTAATGTCCTGACGGCACCGCACTGGAAACCCCCATGCCCTCTGAATTTTTACCACTCCGAGGTGCTCCGTTTTGGGCTTGCTACCTAGGGCGAAGAGGGTCAGAAATTTTTCTAAGTCCTACTTTAAAACGTCCCACTGGGAGACCACTAGGGTTAGCACTTTGCCAAAAAATCACGGCTGAATGCAATTTTCACGCCTCGCACCCTTTGTTCGTTTAGATTTAACAAAAAAATCAACCGAACCCCCTTTTTAACAACGCTTTGCCGAATTTAGCTCACTTTTCCCGGCCTGGAATATCTCACGCTTGCCCCCCACGGTACTTACCTCCGGGGAAGACACCCCCGTCGCTGCCAACACCCATGCCCGGCCCAGGCTCACCCGACTCGGCCTCGCTCGCTCCATCGCCCGCTCCAAACCTCCGGGGAGAAGACCCCCATCGCCGCCAACGCCCATGCCCGGCCCAGGCTCACCCGACTCGGCCTCGCTAGCTCCATCGCCCGCTCCAAACCTCCGGGGCTGGACCTCCAGGAACCCAGCGCACCTCTCGAACCTATCCGGCCCACACTTAAGCACTCCTCCTCGGACTAAACCATTCAGCCCGCGCCGCTGGAACGAGCGCCCACTGGAAGACCTGAGCCTCAAACCCGCGCGCTTTACGGTTCTCTATCTCCCCGGGCTCGGAGCACTTTTCTCGGCCATGGGACCTCCAGGGGGGGCCCCTCTTAGCTCCGTCATCATTTCTCTAAGTCTCACTCCGCCCACTGGAAGACCCGAGCCCCAAACCCGCGCGCTTTACGGTTCTCTATCTCCCCGGGCTCGGAGCACTTTTCTCGGCCATGGGACCTCCAGGGGGGGCCCCTCTTAGCTCCGTCATCATTTCTCTAAGTCTCACTCCGCCCACTGGAAGACCCGAGCCCCAAACCCGCGCGCTTTACGGTTCTCTATCTCCCCGGGCTCGGAGCACTTTTCTCGGCCATGGGACCTCCAGGGGGGGCCCCTCTTAG